>NC_061102.1:48310438-48320438 GCF_015104395.2 Macrobrachium nipponense | reverse complement strand
ACTATACATACACACACACACACACACACATATATATATTATATATATATATATATATATATATATAAATATATATATATGTGTGTGTGTGTGTGTGTGTGTGTGTGTGTGTAATATATGTAATGTCTATATACAAGTTATAATTTATGAATAAATTTGCAAGCTCCATGACGAAAGCTCCCAGGCGGTTATGGAACTGCACCAAACTCTTTACCTTCAACTATCGTAAGAGAGCGCCTCAGTGGCGTGGTCGTTATGGTCATGGCCTGCCACCTCGGTGGCTGCGAGTTCGATCCTCGGGCATTCCTCTGAGCGGTTAGAGATGTGTACTTCTGGTGATGGAAGTTCACTCTCGACGTGGTTCGGAATTTACGTAAAGCCGTTGGTCCCGTTGCTGAATAACCACTGGTTCCATGCAACGTAAAACAAAACTCCATACAGACAAACAAACAAACTATCGTAAGACCCTAGGCAAGGCATCCTTAGTTTTTATAAGCATTAATATCGAAGAGTCGTCCAGAAGTGGATAAAAAAGAATTATAGTGAAAGAGCGTCCAGGGCGTTTCCCTCTCTTTCATTGGAAAGCGACCTGTACATGATTACTACGGTTTGATAAAGAGGTTAATTCCAGCGTAAGAATTGCACTTAATGTCAAAAAAGTAGTTAATATCACATGAAATTACTTTTTTTGTTCGAGTCAGCATTTCTAGGTCGTAGGGCGCCTGTCTGCAGCAGTTGATTGAAGTGATAGATCTATTATTTTGAGCATTCAGTGCTGTAAAATGTTGTGTTGTGTCTCTATATTTGAAATATTAGGTTAAATGTTACTTCTGATGCACATGGAAATAATTTAAATACGGCCGTTAGCGACGTCTCGGTGTAGGTGGAATATTGTTTTGATGTTTGAAATTTTATAAAATTAATTGGAGTATGAAAGTAACTATAATAAAACAATGTAGGCAACCTACATTCATTGTTTAGTTGTGCAAAAGAGCGATTGTATGGGGACGATTTTCATTTGAATCTTTTCTAGAAAGTATATGTTATGAATATTAGAGGGTTCATTAATGTACGATAAAAGCTCGTCCCTTAGCCTTTGGCTAGCAGAGTATTTTATTTTAGATTTACTTCAGTTATAACGTATATAGTCAGAAGCAAAAAAATAAAGAACTTGCAAATGTAATTTATTACACAGATGCATGCAGAACGAAACTGTTCTTTTGATAGCAAATGCAAAGCAAAGCAAATGTGGCGTTTATTTATATTCGCATTGACTTGACAAAAAAGTTTTAAGTGGCGTTTAGCAATGTAAAACTTGCTAAGGCAAAACGCGCAAATGCTTATTCATATAACCGAAAGACGTTCGTATACTGTACCTGCGATTGTATTTATATATACATGTATATATACGTCATATATATATATATATATATATATATATAAAGGTGTAAGCCAGAAAGTGTTTCACTTTCCCTCGTGGCTTATACCTTTATATATGCATTCATCACGTTCAAAATTTTCGTGATTCAGTTATACACGTGTACAACTGAATCACGAAAGTTTGGAACGTGATAAATGCATAAATAAAGGTATATTTCATATCTATATATATATATATATATATATATATATATATATATATATATATCGCACTGACAGATATTGAAGTACCGTGTGCAATGTATCGCTTATAAACTTGGTTTCAGAGGTATGAAGGAGGAGCGACCAATTGACTTTCGACTGTACACAGCTTAGTCGGAAGAATCTCGTATTTTTACTTTCTGTGACTTGATTAAAGGATATTTAGAGCATTTAAGTGAGTGAACCGAGGTTTTTTTTATGTCAGGTTTGCACACACCTGTGTATATTTAGTCATACATCCTGTTCATTATCCATTAAGTGACTTGTGAACGTTGAACGAACACATGAAAGTCACCCTGTGTTCGCTGATTCCCGCCTCCTGCGCCGTCGGGCTCCTGCTCATCTTATTTGTGGGGACAGTGGCATGACAAACAATGCGGAGACAGCGGAGCGCCAAATTAGTTTTTGCAGTTATTTAAGAACGTCGTTCCTCCTTAGGAAGAGTTATTTCGCCAGTGTTCACCTTGGAGACAGAAGTAACTTCGTCATTTGTAAAATGTTCAAGTTTGTGTGTGTGTATAACTATAAGTATGTATGTATGTATGTATGTATGTATGTATGTATGTATATGCATAACTGAATCACAAAAATATGGAACGTGATGAACATTATATAAATAAAGAAAAGATCCAGAAGGAAAGTGGGGTTTGTCTGTATACGTTTGTGTGTATTATATATATATATATATATATATATATATATGTATGTATGTATGTATGTATATATATGTTGTATATAATATATTTATATATAATAATATATATTATATATAAACCCTAATTAGATATTGATATATATAGTGTGTGTGTATGAATGTTATTCTTATAGAAGTAAAGTGAAGAACAACGCTAATTGACAGTTGAGGAGCATTTTATTTATTGTTAGAATAAACTAATTGGAAAACAAATTAAATTTAAATTTTGTAGTTTGTTAATAGTAATTTAAGTACAGTGTAGTTGATCCAGTTATATCTATAGATTGTTGGAATGTGTTGAATTAGACTTAGATGTTCTGGCTGCAGAACAGAATGACCCACGACCTCATTTTGACTTAATTTCATTTCCCCCCGAAAGCAGAATGATATTAGAGTGCCATATCGGAGCTCCATTTACCTCGATGCATTTATTTGCTCGCGGCTTGAACAGGGAGCAAATGTCCCGAGTGGATTATAAATCATCCTTTTTCTTCTTCGTCGTCTTCTTCTTCTTCTTGTGAGTTTCGACCAGAAATCATCGGCCTTGTCTGTGGCTTGGATCTGTATATAGTAGGTGATACCGACAACGAAGCCACATTGCTTTTGCAACTCTCATATCTTGACTTTTATTGAGTTTCTATTTTTTTTTCTTTGTTATATAGTTTTAGTCATTTCATTTTATCTTCTTGTGAGTTGTTTATCCCCTTCCTTCCTTTGAGTTCTTGCTGTTATCAGCAACTTTGATATGAAAGTTTTGATTTGTTAGTCCCTGTTTCAAAGTGTATTTTTTGCCGTAATTAGAATAGTCCCGTTTCCATTTTTGTCGGGATCTTAATTCACAATTATTATTACTTATCTTGTATGAACAGTTAACTATATCTTCTATTTTTATGGATTGTTTATGAAATAATGTCAATATTATATAATCAACATCGAGTGCTTGTGCGCAGGATTGGAAGTAAACGGAAAAATATTAAGGTGTGCATGCGCTTAGAGATGGAATTCAATATCATATTGCACGTTGAGTTATTCTCAAATGATTATTATTATGGTATTTCCTAGTAAAGAAGAAGAAGAAGAATTTACCATAAGCACGCGCATTTTTAATATAGGTATCATTATCAAGAAGTGGCTTGGATAGCGAATGTGCCACGAGATAGAACTGCTGTTCCTCTCGCTGGGATGTTGCGGTAAGCGGTGACGACCTCTATATGTAGTTGTGTGTGAGTTCTGGTGTACTTTGCCTCGCTAAGTGGGACGGGCGAGATTTGGCAGAGGTTCTCTCCAGCCGACCTTAAGAAATGGCTATTTCTTCTACTTGCTTTTTCCTTTTCTAACAGATTTCATCACTGTTGACTCACCTTCGCTTCAGAATCTCTCTCTCTCTCTCTCTCTCTCTCTCTCTCTCTCTCTCTCTCTCTCTCTCTCTCTCTCTCTCTCTCTCTCATTAATATTTCCTTATATCAATGAAAGAACCCCCCCTCTCTCTTTTAAATATTTATATCAGTGTTGTCTGTTTTTTTTATTAAATATATCACTATAAAAACCCCTTCTCTCTCTCTCTCTCTCTCTCTCTCTCTCTCTCTCTCTCTCTTTTCATGAATAATTCCTTTATATAAGTGTATGAAAACCCCTCTCTCTCTCTCTCTCTCTCTCTCTCTCTCTCTCTCTCTCTCTTTCATGAATATTTCCTTATATAAGTGTATGAAACCTCTCTCTCTCTCTCTCTCTCTCTCTCTCTCTCTCTCTCTCTCTCTCTCTCCCAGAATCATGTAGCTATCAGTGGTTTAATATTTATATATAGAAGTCTAATTTATATTCTCTTGAGTTTATACTTCTCGTATAGATTTTCTCTCTCTCTCTCTCTCTCTCTCTCTCTCTCTCTTCTCTCACCTCTCTCTCTCTCTCTCTCTCTCTCATATATTTCCTTTATTTACACCTTTCATCAGAGGGTGCCGAATCGATTTTATTCGTCACTGTATTTAATCATTAAATAATATTGTTGAGCCAAAAAAGCCATTAATAAGAATAGAAAAGTTAGGGCGTAAAATCAATTCGCTAAACTCAGCCATTCTTCTTTACAGAATATGTTTGAAGGAGGGTCTTGGGTCTTCCTCCAATAATATTATTATTATTGAAAATAATGGCTTTTTCAGCCGCTTTTATTTTGTATGGAAGTTTCTTTATTCCACTTATTTTAATATTGCTGAACAAATAGTACATATAAATTTTTCATTTCTGCACCCGTATTTTATCACCCATCGTGGATGGGTCAGTTTGCTAGTAATAATAATAATAATAATAATAATAATAATAATAATAATAATAATAATAATAATAATAATATGCTGGATTAAGGCCTTCATTAATACAGCTTTTATTAAAAATATAATGGCTATTTCTGTTTAGAAGTTTCTATAATTCTTCTTATTACTGACTTTTGTTCCGTGCTCAAATTGGCTATTAAAACGCCAGATTGGGGGGGGGGGGGGGGGGGGGTGGGGGGGGGGGGGGGGGGGGGGGGGGGGGGGGGGGGGGTGGGGGGGGGGGGGGGGGGGGGGGGATTCATGTCAAAAACGTGGTATATGTCGAGTTGAATATATTATACAAAATGCAGTACAAATTGGATCTTAAGCTTATTCGACAAAAGATACTAAATGACTCATTTTGTCGATAAGGCGTAAGATCCAATTTGTACTGCATTTTGTATAATATATTCAACTTTACATATACCACGTTTTTGACTTGAATCCCCATTTGGCGTTTTAATAGCCAATTTGAGCACGGAACAAAAGTCAGTAATGAGAAGAATTATAGAAACTTCTATACAGAAGTAGCCATTATATTTTCAATAAAACCTGTATTAATGAAGGCCTTCATCCAGCATATTATTATTATTATTATTATTATTATTATTATTATTATTATTATTATTATTATTATTATTTGAAGGTAGGAGACCCTCTCTCAAACATGTTTTGTTAAAGAGGATGACAGCATCAGTGGAATTTATTTTATATATGGTCTTTTCAATTCTTCTGATGAGAAGAAAATAATAAGAAGAATTGAAAAGACTAATTATTATTATTATTTTTTTTTTTGCTCTATCACAATCCTCCAATTCGACTGGGTGGTATTTATAGTGTGGGGTTCCGGGTTGCATCCTGCCTCCTTAGGAGTCCATCACTTTTCTTACTATGTGTGCCGTTTCTAGAATCACACACTTCTGCATGAGTCCTGGAGCTACTTCAGCCTCTAGTTTTTCTAGATTCCTTTTCAGGGATCTTGGGATCGTGCCTAGTGCTCCTATGATTATGGGTACGATTTCCACTGGCATATCCCATATCCTTCTTATTTCTATTTTCAGATCTTGATACTTATCCATTTTTTCCCTTTCTTTCTCTTCAACTCTGGTCTGTTTGCACGTATCACCCTATCCGTTCTGATACCATAGTCCCAGAGGATCTTTGCCTGATCGTTTTCTATCACTCCTTCAGGTTGGTGCTCGTACCACTTATTACTGCAAGGTAGCTGATGTTTCTTGCACAGGCTCCAGTGGAGGGCTTTTGCTTCTGAATCATGCCTCTTTTTGTACTGGTTCTGTGCAAGTGCCGGGCATTCACTTGCTATGTGGTTTATGGTTTCATTTTTCGTATTGCACTTCCTACATATGGGAGAGATGTTATTTCCGTCTATCGTTCTTTGAACATATCTGGTTCTTAGGGCCTGATCTTGTGCCGCTGTTATCATTCCTTCAGTTTCCTTCTTTAGCTCTTTATTATTATTATTATTATTATTATTATTATTATTATTATCATTATTATTGCCATCGCTATTATATATAGAAACAGAAGCTATGGTCTTTTCATAGTGTTTTTTTTTTTCCCTGTAACGGAATAGAAACCAGATGTTTGCTGCGTGTAACGCTTACCGAATAACACACCTTCAATGTAAACAATAACCCTTACGAAGTCCACTTAACATCCGTTCTAAGGGAAGCGATCTGTTGGTTTGATTGTCACAGCGGACGAAAAACGACGTCGCATTTTCACATGCCAAAAGGAGGAGGAGGCCGTATGTCATTGGGGGGAGTGAAATGTCATACGGAGAGAAATGAAAGCGAGTCTATTCTAAAGTGTCATCGCGGTCAGCTGCCCCTGTGTGTATTATGCTGGGGCGGGAACCGCCCAAAATAGGCGTTCGGCGTGTTTATTTTAGTCTCCCTTGGCAGCGGCGTCGTGTTTTTTTTATTACGTTGGTTTTAATAAGAGGATACTTTAATTTGCCAACAGATTACCATAGAGAGAGAGAGAGAGAGAGAAATTGTACCGTGGCAGAATTAAGTATTTTACAGTATTTGCAGAGGAGCTTTTGGGGTAAAACTGTCATGTGACAGTATTATTACAGATATATTTTGAGCGCACGATTCGTGTCATAATTCAAACAAAGAGTGCCCAATGGAAGATTACATTTTGACAGAAGACTTCATAAGCGTTGCAGGAAAATAAGAAAGACTTGAGAGTAGAAGATATGAATTTATATTCTCTGGAAAAGATGGATTCGTGCCTGTGATTACTCTGGGATAGCTTTTTCACTTCCAGATCTCAAGTGCCACACGGTTTATTAAAAGTTCAATTATGTTGATACATCAGCAATATGGACTTTGCGTTGGAAATGTTTATTTTATAGCAATTTGAGTGGGTAATAGCAGATTGTCATTAGTTTAACCGCCCTATTTCTTATGTGAAGTTGTGTTAATTATGTAGGTAGGTGGAAACCCTTTTATTTTATTTATTTATTTATTTTAATTTTTTTTTTGCGAACCAGATATTTTTTGTGAACCAGATTTCTGTTTTGGCGAAGCGGATTTTTTTTGAACCCCTTTTTTTGACGAATCAGAATGGCTTTTGGCGAACCAGATTTTTTTGCGAACCCCCCCCCCCCCATTTTTTTTTTTTTTTTTTTTTTTTTTTTTTTTGCGAAACAAAAATTATGTATGTTGCTTCTAGGAGTGCATCGATACTTCTTCGAACGAAGATGTTCATTGTACGTGGATAATTTACACATGTATTGACAGCAATTGTATGTAACTGTTGAATGAGCCTTCTCATCTGAGAAGAAAGGATTTGGAGGTTCAAGTAGTGGAAGTGACGCGGAACGAATGCCTATAGTGTTCATGAAAATTATTCTCTCTCTCTCTCTCTCTCTCTCTCTCTCTCTCTCTCTCACACACACACACACAAAGATGAAAATTTTGACCATCATGATCTTGAAAATGGAGCGTTTATATATCTATTTTTGAAGACAAGCATAGTGTTGCTACCAGTTCTCTTTAGTTCATCTCTGTGTATTTGTATGCTAAGTTTGCTGCTGTTGTTGTTGTTGTTCTTGTTGGGGGGGTAGGCAGGCATAAAATGGTCTGAAAAAGGTGTTTCGCGTTGAATTAAAGATGCAAGAATTTTAGTATAAAATATTTATGATTTATCCACTAGAATGAAAATATAAAAAAATAAATAATGTGCATGTTAAACAGTACAGAACAATAATTTACAATGAAATATGGAGTATTTGTTTTAATTTTCGTTGGTAAAACAATGCGCTATTTGACTGTAGAATTTAGCACGCGTCCTGAGTAGGCTAGAAATCGGATCCTTTTTTTTTTTTTTTTTTTTTTTTTTTTTTTTTTTTTTTTTTTTTTTAGTTCGAAGGGTTGATGTAGAATTAGTTGAACTGTTCATGATGAAGTCGGAGAGCTCTTGTATGTCAGGGCTATTTCTGTGAACTCTCGCCCACTCACTGGAACTGAGCCTGCAGTTTATTTTGAATCCTGTCACTATTATTAGTGTGTAATTGCTTTTATTCTGTTGATAAATGTTATTAATACTGTTATTCATGCAATTATTTTTAATGCCATTCCTATTATTAGTGTGATAATCGTTTCATTTGATTTAATTGGGAGTATGAATACTGTTATTATTTTTATTACTTATTGATGTGATCATTATTTTTATGGATGAAATTATTGGTAATAATGGTGCCAAGTATTCAAAGAAAACTCATAATCACACGAGTCAATAAAATGAGAAGGTAAATCCACAGTAGTATGCCTGCTGGATTTTGTTATTTAAAATATTTGCAGCAGAAAAGCTTTCGATGTTATTAGTTTATACTCCGATGCTTTTAAGATGGTGAATTATTCATATTATTATATTGTTTTGATATAATTTTCTTTTAAGATTAAAGTTGACTTCGATTAGTGCCAAATGGTATTAGCGTTCCACCTCGGTGGTCGCGGGTTCGATTCTCTGCCATTCCATTGAGGAGTGAAAGATGTGTATTTCTGCTGATAGAGGTTCACTCTCGACGTGGTTCGGAAGTCACTTAAAGCCGTTGGTCCCGTTGCTGAATAATCACTGGTTCCATGCAACGTAAAATCACCATACAAACAAACAAATGGTAGTGGTGGTTATTTCCCGCATAGTATTCGGTATCAGGTATTTGTAGCGATATTTTTTTTTTTTTTGTTATTGAACGCTCTCGACCAAGAGTCTTGGAAATACGATAATTTCTCTCTCTCTCTCTCTCTCTCTCTCTCTCTCTCTCTCTCTCTCTCTCTCTCTCAAGTCCTTAAACGTGGACCCAGTTTTAGGACGAAGTTGCTTTAGTCAACTGCATATTTATTCATACTTCGCAGTCTGGCGTCTGTCGAGTTTGAGGTAAATGCTTTACCATTGTTTTGCTGCCATCACGTCTACAACTGCACTTTCCTCTTATTAGTACAGTGACGACTGTCTACTGGCTTGGGGAAGCCGGGCTTAATAGTACTGTATTAATCCTTGGGCAAGAAAGCAGCCGTTTGAATTTAACCGCATGCCGCTTTTCAGGCGTTAGAATGATCCTAAACTTATTTCATACGAGTCAACTTGTACTCAAAACTCTCCCACCCATCTTCATAGCCTTTTGGCGTTTAGTACCCTTCACGGCTCTCCCCAGAACAGTTATTGGCCATGATCTGGCGCCTTTCTTTGCTCACTTGTCTCCTGCTGCTGTTGTAGCGTGAGCATAAGTGATGGATTGACCATTTGTGTCTCGGAAGGTAACTCTTTTAAAAGCAGTTGCCCCGTCAGGCCATGAGTATTTGTTGTGGTTTCATTTTAATAATTCGGTCGACGAGACATTGTCAGAATTTTGTTTGTATATATCTCAACTTTTGTGTTTTTGCGTGTTTGCGCGTTTTTTTATTTTATTTTACTTGTTTCTTGTTTTTTGTGTGGAATTGTTTGGAGCCTTATGAGATCTTTCAGGTGCTGGAAGTGTAATGCCGCCTGGCTATTTTCTTTCGTTCAGGTTTCTCGGTTTATTTGTTGTTCTGGTCTCTGCTCATGTTTAATTCGTTACAAGAATTTGATTAAGACTGTCATAATGGTAGTAGTAAAATCAGTACTTGCATTTCATTTCAAACACTGGTAAATAGCAGTTACTGAATTCAGTAGGCTATTATGGTAGATTCACATCACCCGTGCATCTTTTTAGGTCTAGGCCAATCCCTTACGACGCTCATGAGTGGCTGTTGATAAGCCGATCACAAGGCTGGAAACTGTCTCTCTCGAGGAATTCATAGGCTGGATGCATGTTCCACCTCTCCTGAGGGATACTTTTGAAAGA
>NC_061102.1:48282823-48309938 GCF_015104395.2 Macrobrachium nipponense | reverse complement strand
AACAATTATTTTCCACTTCACTTCGTCCAGTGATCTCCCCGAATATTCAAATTCCGAATGATTTCTAGGGGTTGCTTCCCTATTGTAAGGGAGTTTCTAATAAAATGGTTTTGGGTGGTGATGTTGCAGAATGTCGAAATTTTTAACTTTTTCTAAGCTCTCTCTCTCTCTCTCTCTCTCTCTCTCGCTCTCTCTCTCTCGCTCTCTCTCGTCGAGAGAGAGAGTAGAGAGAGAGAGAGAGAGAGCATATGCCTCAGCAGGGGTGAGTTTTGAAGGGTACAAACCACAAATGATCGCTCTCTTTTTCTCTTCAGAGATAGCTTTCTTCATCGGCGGGGGTACAAAACCCATGAATGATAACTCTTCTCTCTCTTCTCTCTCTCTCTCTCTCTCCTCTCCTCTCTCTCTCTCTCTTCTCTCTCCTCTCTCCTAGAGCATATGCCTCAGCAGGGGTGACTTTTGAAGGGTACAAACCACAAATGATCGCTCTCTTTTTCTCTTTAGAGACAGCTCTCTTCATCGGGGTACAAACCATGAATGATAACTCTCTCTCTCTCTCTCTCTCTCTCTCTCTCTCTCCTCTCTCTCTCTCTCTCTCCATGCCTCAGCAGGGATGACTCTTCCTAAGGGTACAGCCCATGAATGATAGCGCTCTCTTTCTCTTTTTTCTGACTTCGGTGCACTGACTGTTCCCTCTTTGCTCCGTGTCTCTTTCAATTCACATCCGTTTGCTCGCATCTTTTTCCTTTTTCGTCTCCTTTCTGCGTCTTGTTGACCTTTCCCTTCATTGCTGCTTTGAAGTCCGCCCGCTTAGGTTTCATCTCCTCCCTTTCCTCCTCCTCACCATCATCATCATCATCATCATCTCCACTTTTGTATCATCTCCATTTTCTTCCTTATTTTTCCTCGCTCTTCCTCACCTACCCAGACACACTTGACCTAATCTCGCTCTGTCTCAAAGGCGGTGCCTCCGTGACTGATTCTGGTGAAAGGTCGCGCTTCGCTTTCACCAACTGTTCATCTCGGGCAAAGTGATTTCCTCTCTCGGAAACGCGAAAATGAAAGCCCCTTTGCATGTTAGTGCCGTCAGTCCTCCTCATGCGTTTCACTTGCAGGCATTAGTTTGGGTTCTTTGCAGCATCCCTTCGGCAGCCATCTTACTTTTCATCCTCTCCTATACAATAATAATTTGTTTCATCGTGCAACTGCTTTGAGGTTTTCCTCCTGTGAAACCTTTCATCACTGAATGACCTTAGGTCCCTGCTTGGCCTTGGTCCAGAATTCTTTTATCCCGTATTCCCATAAAAGTGAGGGTCTTTAAAAGTAAGGTTCTGGGGAAGAGAGAAGACGGCCCAAGCCCAGAAGAGAGTGATAAGAAGGGGATCCGGGGAAAACTAGTTGTTAGGAATGTTACTCTTTTTAGGTTGCATTTTGCACCATGTGATTGTTTTCGATCCGATTTTAAGAAAGTAGGTTATGTGGTTGATTTTTATTCCTTTCATAGTGTTTAAATCTTTGTACCTATGTTATTAAGCTAAGTATATCTGAATTTAACCAGACCACTGAGCTGGTTAACAGCTCTCCCAGGGCTGGCCCCTGAAGGATTAGATATTTTGACTTGGCTAGGAACCAATTGGTTATTTTTGGATGTGAACCGTATTATTTCGAGGAATGAATTTTTAATCACCAGAAATAAATTTCTCTCATTCCACGTAGGCAGAGCGGAGAATCGAGCACGTAACCCACCCGTCCAACGTGGATGCACCTATGTTATCAAAACACGTCTTATTTTATACTGATTGAATTTGGTATTAACTTTTTGAGATTAATTAAACCACATTTCCATAGCTTCACATTTTATAACTTGTAACAATGAATTCCCTTTACGTGACTGACTCGTGTCTTTATAATGCCTTTAGATTATTCCACTTCTTAGTTGAGTAATTTAGGATTGCACTCGGTAATCACTTCAGATTGCCGGAAATAAGGTTGCAACTCCCATGGATGAAGTTTATAACTTGAAAATACTTTTATTTTACGGTGTCGTGAATTTCGTACAGGCCAAAAAGATTTGATACTTGTTCTGCTGTGTTTTGTAACGACAGTGATTTATTTGGAAAGACTGAGTAGCAGAAGTCGAGTAGTAAGGAAACTTTATTAAGCCTCTTGTGATTTCACTAATTGAAGCAGTAAATGTCGTTTAACGCTTAAGTTTATCATTTTCATGTTTACGTATCGTGCTGACATATTTAAATGGTATTAGTTATGGAAAGGTAACTATGTATGCATAGTATACAAATGATTGTTTTATAAATAAGGAAGAAAATTATAAGTTTTCTTTTTAAACTGTAATTTCATGTTTACGTATCGTGCTGACATATTTTAATGATATTAGTTATGGAAAGGTAACTATTTATGCATAGTAAACAAATGATTGTTTTATAAATAAGGAAGAAAATGAGAATTATACGGTTTTTTTCAAAATCCCGAACTGAGAACAGTAACACTTGATTGCGTGTTGTTCGCTGTTTTATTTCTTTATTTGTTTATTTATTTATTTATTTATTTATTTATTTATTTATTTATTTATTTATTTTTTACGGGACTTCTGTGCTGGATAATCGTGAAAGTTAAGTAGTCAAGTTAACGACTGATATTGCATTCGTTCTGTCTTTGCCTTTTGTCGTTGTCCTGTTGTGTATTCTATTTCGTTGATGTAATTTAGAAAGTACGTTCCTTTAACACACACATATATATAGATATATATAATATATATATATATATATAAATATATATATAATATAGAGTCAGAGGCTTGATACTTCGTCGGTATTTCCTGCGAAAAAACGAACGCATTTTCTTGTAAAATCTTGGTTCCGTGCTGTTACCTTCACGGACGCTGTTTGAATGTTCGTATGCGCCATTTTTAGCGTTCTTTTATTTGAACCGATTAAAATCTGTAGATGATTATCTCCAGTTTCCATAAGCTCCTCATTGGCGTGATCGGTATGGTCTTGACCTGCCACCTTAGTGGCCGCGAGTTCGATTCTCGGCCATTCCATTGAGGAGCGAGAGATGTGTATTTCTGGTGATAGAAGTTCACTCTCGACGTGGGGTTCGGAAGTCACGTAAAGCCGTTGGTCCCGTTGCTGAATAACCACTGGTTCCATGCAAGGTAAAAACACCATACAAACAAACAAACAAACAAACCTCCTGTTTCCCTCTTGGAGCTCTTGCGCTTGTGGCAGCCTGCTTTTCCAACTAGGGTTGTATCTAGGATACTAATAATGATTGTTATTGGTTGTAGCGTGAGAGTTACATTAGGTCAGATGTCACATATTGCCCCTTCATTATGTTATATTGCTCGAGTTTGACGCATATGGCCAACCCAGAATCAATGAGTTTACATTTTCCTTTGAAATGGATTCAAGAACAAGTCGAGTGGCAGTTTTAGTGAATACTTGTGCACTGGTTCCATTACTGAGTAACAGTTCTTTTTTCTTTACCTCCGTTCATATTCTGTTTCTTTCATCTGACTTGATACTCGCTCCAAAAATTGTATCCAAGTGCAACTGCTTTGAGGTTTTCCTCTTGTTGGTTTATAACACCTGTAGAACCTTCATTCTGTCAATTTCAGCGCCTTAGGGGCGTGATCGGTATGATCTTGACTTGCCACCTCGGAGGCCGCGAGTCCGATTCTCGGCCATTCCATTGAGGTGTTAGGGACGTGTATTTCTGGTGATAGAAGTTCACTCTCGACGTGGTTCGGAATTCACGTAAAGCTGTTGGTCCCGTTGCTGAATAACCACTGGTTCCATACAACGTAAAAACACCATACAAACAAACAAAACAAACAAACAATACCGCCACTTTCCCTTTTCAGGGGTGAATGGCCGCTATAGTCAATTCTGTTACAGAGTAACCATACGAGATAGAATTTTCAAGAATATTTATTATAACTTATTCCTTTACACATCTTGAAGGTGTGCCGGAATTTTGATGAATGTCGCTACGTTCATCCCTCTGTCGATCTTGTTCTTAGTATTGATTTTCTTGGTGATGATACTTGAATCTCGTTTCATGTAATCCGCTGGCTTTGAATGTTGGGTGAGAGCGAATGAAGGTGGCATTCATTATAAATGCTTCGCAGTGGCTGGTTACAGTTTCATCTCGAATCTCCCCATGTGACCTTTCCTCTCATCTCGGTTTTAATGGCTGCTACAGGTATGTTTAGAGGCCTTTGTATTTTGTGTATGTAGCTTCTTATAAGGCCAATTGATACGTTAGTTCTGGAGTAATTGATTATGATGACAAATTTCTAATGACCTCACGTCGTGATTTTATGCCTTCATCAAGATTCTTTCGTTGCACGCCAATTGCTAGCGAACTCTTGCAATATGGCGATGAAGTTCTTCGAATTGGCACCAGCTCTTGGTACGAAGCAGTTGTGTAATATTGCAATGATTTTATCATCTTTTCGGTTTCATGCGCGTAAGTTTCGAAGATCGTGGATAGAAAACGAAAACGCTATAATACTGACATTTAAATGCAACAGAAGTTTTTGAATATAGAGTCTTCAAAGCGACGAACAAAATGAGGCATTAAACTACCAGTCGCAGGAATTATTAATATCTGGGGATATTTTCTAAAAATTGTCTTGACATCAAGCAGACGGAAAAATGAGAGCGTGCGAGAGAGAGGAATTTCATTATAGCAGACAGATGCTTGATATTTCTCATTTACGACAGATTTCCCAAGCAAAGAGGAAAAATGCTCTTATCCTACGCGCAATAAAAATTTGTCCTAGAAAAAAAAAAAATGAAGCATTCATTTCTTAAACTGCTTTTAGTTTTCTGTGAGAGAAAACTGTCGAGCTGCCTATTTGTCCGTCCGTCTGTCTGCACTTTTCCTGCCGGCCACAGATTCTAAAACCTACTGAGCCTAGAGGGCTGCAAATGGTTATGTTGATCATCCACCCTCCAATCAACAGCCATGCCAAATTGCAGCCCTCTAGCATTAGTAGTTTTTATTTTATTTAAGGTTACATTTAGCCATGATCCTGCGTCAACACCACAGGCCACCACCATCGGGCCGTGGCTGAGAGTTGCATACAGCAACATTCGCTGTTCGTTTATAAGTAAGTGGAGACTCCGATTAAGCAACCGTATTGCGGAATATGAAGCAAAATCTCACAACAGTTAAATAAGTCATCGTCTCGAGTCTTATTCCAAAACTATCGTTCACTTGTTGTGTTAATTTTCCTTTTTCGTTTTATTCTGTCATCCTTTTGCGTTATGTTATCTTCACTTGGTCCTTTTTAATTCTCGTATCTATGCGTCGCTCACTCGCACAAACACTTTCTTTCTTTCTCTCGCTTTTTCATTTTGCTTTTTCATTCCCTCGATATCTGGGTGAAATTTTTTTTCTCCGCCGGGGGCTGAATACGCCTGAAAATCGTCCTGAATCCAGATATGTGGGTCCGCCTTCAAGTGATGAATACGGCTCTCGTATAAAGAGAGAGAGAGAGAGAGAGAGAGAGAGAGAGAGAGAGAGAGAGAGAGAGAGAGAAAGATTGACAAAGTGTAGCTCCGCCTTTGAGAGAGGGTGAAAGAGAACTGTTAAGCCTATGAATGATAAAATATTCCGTACCGCGAACGAGAAGAGAGAGAGAGAGAGAGAGAGAGAGAGAGAGAGCTCACAACTAAGATAATGATACCATCGTCAGAAATGACTACTATAAGTGAGGATCGAGCCAGACAGTCTTAACAATAAAAGACATTACACAAAGACCAGAAAGAGGGCTGGGGAAACGCCCCCTCTTTCTGCATACCGGGCTGGATGACGTCTGGTCTAAATGCCTTATGGTATAGAGGCTTTATCTAGAGAGAGAGAGAGAAAGAGGGAGAGAGTCATTAAAAATTGCAATGACAGATTGCCCTCCTTAACCTGAGGTAATCAAGACAAACTGCCGGTATCATTTGGCACATCATTGAAGAGTAGCTGTGGCCTACGTCAAGGATATTCTTTACGGGGAAATGGTCTACGACAACCGTTGCCGTTATCTGCCTCTTGCCAGGGAGTTAGTTACCGTGTCTAATTATACCTCCCTTTGAATTTCACCCCGTGTGGTATTGAAGAGATTATTACTGCCTGAATTGGGGGAGAGAGAGAGAGAGAGACCGGTAGCGGGGTAGTACCGACAGTACTGTACACATTACTTAAATTTCTTTGCAGCGTGCCTTGGGCCCCTAGCTGCCTCCCCTCTCATTCCTTTTACTGTACCTCCTTTCACAGTCACTTTCTTCCATCTTACTTTCCACCCTCTCCTAACAATTGATTGATAGTGCAGCTGCTTTGAGGTTTTCAGTCCTGTTACACCTTTCAAACCTTTTACTCTCTTTTACTCTCCATTTCCGTTTCCGTTTCAGCGGTGAATGACCTCATAGGTCCCAGTGCTTGGTCTTTGGCCTGAATATTATATTCAATCAGAGAGAGAGAGAGAGAGAGAGAGAGAGAGAGGGGATAGTTTTTTATCATCCGTTTCATCCAGTGCGCTCTCTCATATTCCATCCACATTTAAGATGGTAACTTTTATGACCCAAACAGTTAAAAGTAAAGTAAAAGGTTTACCCGGACCGTAATATTTGGACGGTAGAGTTAGGGAGAATGACGGATCCCAAGTCCCTACCATAGAGACATGACGCACCATTCCGAAGCTGATCCAGTGTACTACTATATCATTCTGCATAATTATATGAGGTCAAAAGACGACTAGTGGAGTTTGTTTACTGTATACTGTCTTTAACACTAATTAAGTATACGTTGCGTTATATGTAGTAGGGTGCAGGATTGTAGTGTAAAGTATGCAGGTCATCTTAAAAGTCAACAGTGTTTGTATAAATAGGCTCTCTCTCTCTCTCTCTCTCTCTCTCTCTCTCTCTCTCTCTCTCCTGGTAATGAAATTTGCGTTGTTCGGACCTTTTTTTTTTTTTGTCTCCCACACTTTTTCGATCGAATTTTTCCTTCAAAAGCGTGAGTCCGGGTCCAGATGAGCTTGGAGGCAAAAACGTTCATCATAACGAAAGGACGTTTATCTAGTGAATATAATTAGTATTGCGGACTGTTAGAATTATTTGGAGATAGTTAAGAAAACTGTCTATTATTATGTAGGATAGGTAGACATTAGACAAGGTAAATGATAATGAAATATGTCTACTTATGATTAGGTTAAAAAAAAAAAACGCTGTATTGAAGTCTATTTATGACGTAGAGCTTTTGCTTAAAAAAAAAAAGTTTGTCTGTTGAGCAGTGTCTAATGCTGAGAGATTTTGGTACTTCTGCCTATTTGACAGGCATGAGTTCTCTATTACTATTTGTCTATCCTTTGTGGTTTGGTAAAAAATTGTCTTCGTCGATAAGGTTTAATTCCAGCCGTTACAGTTTTCGTTATTAACCATTTTTTTCCGCGTTTATGTTCTTCCGTTTACTGAAAATGAACCTCAATTTCTCCCGTTTTTCTTTGTCTCCGAATACAGGATGTTCATTCTTGCCCATCATCGAAAACCTTGCATTCCCAAAAAGCAAGTCACACGTGGAGGCCAGAAGCGCCTCGGGGGCGTGATCGGTTTGGTCTTGGCCTGCCACCTCGGTGGCCGCGAGTTCGATTCTCGGACATTTCATTGATGGGTGAGAGATGTGTATTTCTGGTGATAGAAGTTCACTCTCGACGTGGTTCGGAAGTGACGTATAAAGCCGTTGGTCCTGTTGCTGAATAACCACTGGTTCCATGCAGCGTAAAAACACCATACCAACAAACAAACACTTAGAGCCCATTTGATATATATGTAAACAATGTTGGAAGGAGTGTTTGTTATGAGTTACGAACTGTTTGTATAAAGTGTACGGTACGTAAATGTGGCTTAAGAAGATTGGGAATGGGCGAGCAATGTGGGAAAGATACATAGAAAGGATAGAAATATTAGTATAGGTAACTGGACGCAGTAGTGTTTACAGATGGTTTGGTCATTTGGAAAAAATGAACAGCAAGAGGAAAAGAGGGTATAATATGAAGGGGGGGGGGGGGGGGGGTAGTCGTTGGATAGATAGAGAACGAAAAGGGTCGTGGAAGGAGGTGCATAATATCCAGGAAGCTTGACTGAGTATCCTAAAAGGAATGACACAGCTTATGCAATGGAAGTTCTCTGCACCAACAATTCATCCACGAATCATTAGTTCAATTGTGAATGTAGCAGTTTGTGTTTTATTTTCCACTGGCGTTTTCTGCCATTAGTTGAAACTACTTCATTATGAAACTAGATATACAGATACTGCATTACTATATCAGAGGGAAACTACGGAAATCTTTATAAATGGCTGTCATGAAGTTTCTGATTTTATTGGCCAGAATCTGGAGCTTTCGTCATAAAGCCTTAATCTGTCGGGTATAAAAACTTCGGACTCGCATTTGTCGCTCAAAAATCGCTTATTCAGACTTTCTCACTCAGGAGAAGTCTGGTCCTCTCTTCCACGTAATACCAGTGGATGTTTTTGTATCAAATTTGATTCCTTGCATTATATATTTTTCAGTTTTCACGATGGCCGATATTCGTTTTTAGTGAAGTATTTGCATGGGCGACAGAAGTTTGTCATTATCGAAAGAGTAATTAACACAAAATTTTCCTTGTCTCCTCAGTGAGGTCTTGTATAACTACATTTGGAGCCTCCAAAACACATTCAAAAGTTTGGTCTTTTGAGTTCTGTATTGTGGTAACTTTCGTAACTAGTTTCTTCTTTTGAGATATACTCTCTCTCTCTCTCTCTCTCTCTCTCTCTCTCTCTCTCTCTCTCTCTCTCTCTCTCTCTCTCTCGTAACATATCCGTCACAACGATATCATTCTAAACAGGTCGATTCTCATTGTTATTGTCCGCTACGTGTCTAATCCATTCATGCTTTGATTTTGATATTGGAGATAAACCAATAAGCAGTTGATGAGGCTGAACCACCAGTTTTCATCGTATGATTTTTATGTCCTTGCTTCAGAAAATTCAGTCAGAACCTCTTAGTTTTAAATGCTGAAAATTATTATTTTTTTTAATAGTGAACACTTTGAGTTGTTATTTGTTAGCTTTGGAAACAACAGTGAGGGAAATATCCTTTCAAGAAGCTATGAAGTCGACGCTGACTTCGCAAATTGGAGGGTCTGATAACGTTGTCGTGTTGTGTAATCAGTGCTAGGAATTTATCTGGTATGAAGTGTCAGGAGGAATGATTCGCGGTTTCACGAATGGAGGAGGAGTATAAGCATGTAGCTCCACGCTTACATTCTCCGCCAACTAAATGATGGAGGTGCCGATGCATTGTTCATAATGCTGCCACACTTTCCTGGCAGCCGGACTTGTTTTCATAACAAAAGGTTACAATTTCAGTGTCCAGTAGGTTTTAGGGGGAAAAAAAAATGTCGCTTTCTATGGGGTATGAGGATTTTTTTAATTTGTTTTAGCTGTGATGCCATTTTTCGTTTGTTCGTTTGTATGTTGTTTGTACGTTGCAGGGAACCAGTGGGTATTCAGCAACGGGACCAACGTCTTTACGTGACTTCCGAACCACGTCGAGAGTGAACTTCTGTCACCAGAAATACACATCTCTCACTCCTCAATGGAATGCCCGAGAAGCGAACTAGCAGCCACCGAGGTTGCAGGCCAACACCATACCGACCACGCCACTGAGACCCCTCTTTTTTTTTTTTTTTTTTTTTTTTTTTTTTTTTTTTTCATTTGCGAATAAAATTGCCTGTTAATTTACATAATTTCCAAACAAATAATAGTGATCATTAAAACCATATAGCAAAGATAAAAGATATTTGGAATCTTTCTTTTCTCGTGTTGTTGATAAAAAGGGGGATCTTTCGTAGATTGTCACCCCCAAAGTTTTTCGTTTTTTTTATTTATTTTTCATGTAGGGCTAATATTTATTTCTTTATGGGTCATTATGTTCATGGTATTGAAAGACTTTTGTTTATGTTCTTACGGCAATCCCTAACGGGCTTTTGCTAAACACCCGCAAAGTTGGACACATACCGGGTTAAAGATCACCCAAAAACGTATCTTACGTATTTTGGAAACGATTCTCGACGTCCATGTTCCAGCTGTTTGTTAATGTTAATGTTTCCAGCACAAAGGTAATTAGCGGCGTTTAGTATCTTCTGATCAAATTACCCAACTCCTGGCGCTCGGTTTTTGCGTTTTCGTTGCACTGTGAAAGGTTGGTCAATCATCTAGGCCACATCCGATTAAATTTGTGAAAGAATGAAGTTTTGTATTGGACAGTTCTTTTTAAATTAATTTCTGCCGAAGTGACAGCTTGATCTTAAATTCTCGGGCATTCCACTGAGGGGTTAGAGAAGTGTATTTCTGGTGATAGAAGTTCACTCTCGACGTGGTTCGGAAGTCACGTCAAGCCGTTGGTCCCTTTGCTGAATAACCACTGGTTCCATGCAGCGTAAAAACACCATACAAACAAAAGAGAAAGAAAAAAACAATAACTTGATCTTAAATTTCTGACGTAGGCTTTTTGCTTGGCTCATATACTCCAAAAGTTGCCGATAGTGCCGTTTCTCCTCTCTACAGAAAAGGGGAAAAAATTCAGCGGGGTCACTTTTAGTTTTTCTCAATAGTTGTTTCTCTCAGGGGTATCGAAGTTCCGCGGAAGTCTGAACATTTTTGCCATAAGATCATCAAGGGGTTTATTCGATTTTCGAATATCTAGTCCGTCTTTTTAAGGTACGAGTAGAGTAAATACATTTTGATGCTCTTTGGTAAAGGCTTAAGGTTGTGCTCCGTTTTTCTTTTCATTTGAAAGGACAGGTGTAATCATACTTTTCTTGCGAAGAGCGTCGAGAAGGCTCTGAAAGTGAAAGAAATCCTTAAAACGTCTAATAGTGAGACCGAAGTATGTAGGATATTTGTTACCTTCACGAGGTGAAGGCTGTAAATGGTTAGTGTCAAGACTTTGGGTCTAACACCTAAGAAAGAGACGGATCCGTCTGTTAAAAGGGCAAAAGGTTAGGACTTAGAATTCAATATAGATGTCTGCGTGTAGCCCAAGTCCTACTGGAACCGGACTGAAGGTAGGCGGTTGGCGGCCGGGGTAGGTCGTAGCCTCACAAGCAGCAGCACATTAGTCCGTTTTGTTGAAAGGTGGCAATGATATTTGATTTAGGCCAAAACAGAGAAGTTAAGGGGAAAAAATGACTTAGATCTAGCCTGGAAATGATGCTGCAGACGCTGCCCTTTTTTAGAGGTCATGCTTTGGGAAATGAAACCATTATATCTTATCAAATTTTCATTTTCGTATGTAATTGACTTTCAACCCATATTCAGTTAGCAAGTTAGAGTTTGCCCTTCAGCCTCACTCCGCCAACGTGCGGCTTCTTCTTCACAGGGACGGCATTCACTCATGAAATTGGGAAGCAACTGATAAGTTTACGAGTAACTTCGAAAGTGAACATGACTCCCAAACGTCAATCAACCTTGTCTCTCTCTTTTTGTGCTTCCCCCCCCAGTGTTGTGATGGATGAGTCTTGAGTGACTATAAAGGTTATCTCATTTAAGCCATCTTCATGTTTTCTGTGTTTCTCTCTGCCTAATTTTGATTGATGGTTATCAAGTACTGGGTAGAAATGTATCCTTTTGAAGACATCGGAATATAGTATCTTTTCGGGGGAGGACATGATGACCCCCCCCCCCCCCCCCCCCCCCCGACCGTAAGAAAATCTTCAGTTCGTGTGCCGCTCACATTAGTCTTATTCGTCATTTGCCTTCATCATTGTCATGTTTAGCTGCAAGAACTCGTCGTGCGTCTTTTCGCATCCCCTCATAGCCTCTTATTACGTTATTGACATCAAGATCTACGCAGACAGTAGCAGGGTCTGCGCACCGCAGATAGAAAACGCGACCTTTTCTGCGCACTGACGCATACCTCCCCTCACATCAGCTAGGATCAAGGCTTAGAAGTGCCTGCAAATTGAAAGCGAAATCCTTTTCGTATTTAATATGACTGATTATCTTGACATTTGAAAAACAGCGTGAGAACAGAAAGTGAAGCGTTCGACGATTAATCCTTTCAGAAAAAAAGGGAGCAATACCTTTCATGTTTTGTTTTTTCTTTGCGTGTGTCACGTCACACCTCAGTGTGGAATGCTGCTCTTTAAAACTCATCTGATTCCATTAGCGTTAATTAGAAGCTTGAAATATTATGCATCCACGTGCAGCTGGACTAACTTACCTATATTTTATCTTTTGTTTATAATTAGGTTAACATTATCATTACAAGGTGGGCTTTTCATTACGATTTTTTTTGTTACTGTTCTTCATCCTTGAGTCAGCATTTTTATTCTCCGAAGGTGCCCCTCACTGCAGCAAAGGTTTTTATTTTATTAAAAAGAACCAAGCGTTAAGATGGTCCTGAAAGAATACCGCTTTCAAGTCATTTATAAAACGGAGATGGAAGTATATGAAACCTCAGTAATAAAACAGCAGAACCTGTGAAAGCTGTATTGAAGTTATATGTACCTTATATATACACACGTTAAACTACAAGTGTTCTTTAATATTCAATTCACTCTACCTCGGAAATAATATATTTTCAGATTTGTTAACCAAAGGGAAGTTTGTTAGTTCATAATAAGTTCATCGTCTCGTGGGAACGAACCAGCTATTATTAAGAAAAGAACTCGGGACTGTACTGATGTTTCACTGCAGTCCTGAGTTCTTGTCTATTCGGTGGTTCGATCCCACGAGACGACGAACCTGTTATCAACTAAAAAATTCCCTGTCGGTTAACATACATGATAATATACCATTTCCGAGGTAAAGTGAATTGAATATTAAAGGATATTTGTAGCGTAATGCATGCATATCTAATATAAGGAGCCCATAAAAATGCTAAAATATAGAGAAAAAATACTATATTTCGGACACTGCTGTCTCTCTCTTCAGGAAGATGAATGAGAAAAGTTACAGAAAAGGTGGTTTTTATACCAAGAGATCCATCCACAGTTAAGCCAATTTACATCATTCCCACTGATAATCCCTCTGTAATCCTCTTAAGCGTTGGTTGAAGGAAAACTTTATCAATGACATCTGAATCCCATGCGCCCAATGAGATGTTCGTTACCAATATATATATATATATATATATGGTATATATATATAATAACTAGTTTCATCTGCAACTTCGTTTCCACTTCTTTTACAGTAATTGATGAGTTAAAAACGTTGCTATTGAAGTATATTGAAAACCTAGGGAACCCTTCATAAATGGAACGTGTTTTCGAATGGAAGGGAGTGATACTTTAATGGGGAAATTTGATGAATCATTTCTAGTAAACTATATTCCCTTAGGAACAGAATGTCATATCCTAAATTTAATAGCTCCGTAGATTAGCCAGATGCTGACTTCGTCTCGAGAACTATCAATCTTGAATCTCCAGTGTCTCTGATGTTAGGTGTCTGGGAGAAGGCTTTCGCTTGTATCCTTGTCAAGCGCTTTTTTCAATTTTCGGAAGATGGGTTTTCCTATTTTGCAACCTGTAGATTCAAACGTTCGCTAGATACGTTTGTAGCAGTCATATAACGAATGATTTCAATTCAAGAGTTTATTAAATCGATTGTTATTCGCATGTTCTATGATGACGAAAAGATTGATGTTAGCTTCTGCTCTTTTAAGTTCATTCTAAAGCCGCTGCTGGTATCTCGTACAAACGGCAATGTTCATTTGTTTCATTGACGTTTGGTGAACTAGTTTAGTACGGTAAACATTCTTCGAAACATGTATTAAATTTTTTGCTCTTATTAGTCGGGAGAAGCATATTCGCCATGAGCACTTTTCACTGTAGCTGTCTGGCCAGGGATTGCAACATTGCATAATGCGCCGGCACTATTAGATAAAGATTGCACGTGTCGCGCGCGAGAGGGAGGGAGAGCGAGATAGACCCTTTTCAGATTCTCTCCCCCCTTACCTCCGGTACTGAATTGAAGTAGGATCCAAGATTAGCCATGCCCTAGACAGATATCAGTCGAGGCATCTTTGCAAAGTTTGCTGACAGTCGACGTTAATGAAGGGGTTCATTTCCCCCCCTTCTCTTCCTTTTTCTTACTTGACGGGGAGAGAATATAACCCATGTAGACGTGTGGGCCAAGGGTTGTTGTTTTTGTTCAAGTGGTGGGGGCTGGGAGGTTTTTTTTTTGTTTATTTATTAATTTTTTTTTTTTTTGGAGGGGAGGGGATTATACCTGACGAAGACCTACGAATAACCAAAAACTATATTAATTGCCGATTCTTTTCGGGTGAGCGTTTGAGGGGCGTGGGGGTTTACGTGGAAGACTACAATTGTCTTTCGTCTCTCTCATTATAATTTTGATGCTCACCCGACCGCTTGGCATTCGCAAGGCGAAGTCAGTCTTGGAGGGAGACCAGGTACACGCAATGTCTTAGTAAAGACGTAAGCGCTTGGATTTCTGACTATCATTTTCCTGTGGTATTCGCTATATATATATATATATATATATATATATATATATATATATATATATATATATATATATATATACATACATACATACATACAGTATACAGACAGTTAATCCTTTCCAATATTAATGCACAAATACACCATTTATATATAAGTCTTTGTACCTTGGGAGTGCCTTGAACCCAAGGGGAATTATATATATAATTAGTTCTCGCCAGAGAGAGAGAGAGAGAGAAGAGACGAGAGAGAGAGAGAGAATCTTCGCTTCAATCAACATTGTGGGTATATACAGTACTTAAAACTCTTTGTGGAGAACTACATACGTAATTCATCGTTTCAAATATGCTTTAAAATACGTAATGTTGAGAGCCTTCAGTTTATTTCAATAATCCCAGTTTTTGTAGCTTAACATCGGCCTTCTCTGTTACTGCTTTTATACGTGTTACTGTTTCTTCAGTTATCTTCTTCCTTCTCGGCAGGGTTTAAATCCAAGAACAATACGTCGATCAAAGATGATGTCTCTTACCCCCCTTCCCGACACCTCTCTCTCTCCCCCTTACACACACACACACACACATTTAGGAACAGTTTGCGCGCTTATTAGTGGAACTTAATGGAGAGTTTTTCCCTCTATGAAAGGGTCTTTTAACGCTTGGCAAGCCTCTGTTTCCCACATTTTCCTCTCCTCGAGGAAATAAGTTATCCTTGGATTTGACACATTTTTTTTTTCTTTTTACGTTTGCATATCTGCGAGGCGTTTCATGACCGGTAACCCCGAGCTGTTCACGAGAACACTTGAAAAATTCATGGAAAATGTTCAGTATCCGTACGGATATATATGCTTTGCCGCGTACCGAGAAATATGTCCATCTAGTATACCATTTTCAGGGATTTTTCATAAAGGATGTTTATTTCAACTGATTTTTTTATGCGTGAATTTCTGAATATTTCAATTGATTATTTGCATGAGGTTCTGAATATGATTCTCTCTCTCTCTCTCTCTCTCTCTCTCTCTCACTCTCTCTCTCTCTCTCTCTCTCTCTCTGGCTTGTATTCGTGACTGCCACATCGATATTTTGTTAACAAAGTAGATCCTCAGGTACATTCAGGCTGAGTTGTTCGTGTATAATTCTGGCGGTAGTCCGAACCAGCTCGGAAGGGTAGATCGATTAATGTGTTGATGGAAATATTTAACGATGTAGGACGCTCCTTTCTGCAGACCAATGTTTGAAAGAAGAAGAAGAGTGGAAGGACTGATCCATATTACTTCGTTAATGCTTCGGCTTTCAGAACATCATAAGGTTGCGCTGGGTGGATATACTTACACATGGGAGAATAGTGCTGCCAGATAGAACCAGGTAAACAAATTATCATAATTATTGCCAAAAACGAATAACACACCGCTGCCCTTTCGGCTCGGAGATCAGCAGGTATTGCCTAGCAATACCTGGAAATGCGTTCACTAATTAACAAGTGCGCCTGGCTAGCGTGTTCAACTTCAGCACCTAATAATTCGCTCGGCTCAGGACAGGCGACAACGCATCCTGAAGCCATGTCAATATATATATATATATATATATATATATATATATATATATATATTATATATATATATATATAATATATATACTACATGAGTATTATAGATATGTTGTATTGAGTGAATATGTCCTGAGATTGACAATTAAAGGTTAAAGCCCCTTGGATTGGACAATTCCACTCCCCCTCTTTTGACCAGAGAACTACATGAATGGAATTTAGCGCGTAATTAGAGAATCCTGTGAAGGATTCCTTCCCTGTCTGGTGAGGATCACCTAGTCGAGGTCCTATTTCGTAATGTATAGAGTTTTTCGCGGAGCTGATCGCTGATGTCTGCAATTGATATTTTCACCTTACCGTGTCCCAACCTATTCTCCAACCTGTCAGCGACCCGCTGCAGTCGACTGACACCAGTTATGTAATGCACAACGGGTTTAATGGACTATGGCCACCTTGAGCAGGGGATCTCTTAACTAATGACGCGAGGGCGTTGCTCGATCCACGAGAGATCGAGCTTATCTGCTGCCTACATATAAATTATATGCAATTGGTTTGCGGTCTCCTCGTGGAGCATTTGTCTTCTATTTTCGATGAAGTCTTGGACTCATTTGTTTGTTTACTTAGATTAAGAACATTTAGCTCTTTAGATACGTTAACTGTGTATGGATGATTAAGCTTATCTTTTTGAAGTGATCGAATAACGTATAATTTTGGCAGCTGGCATTGAAAACCCTTCGCATTGCGCCGTTTCTGACAGTGAAGTGCTTATTGCATTTATGTGTACTCGAGTTTACGAAACGGAATAGTTCGGGCGTTTGGAATTTGAGAAGCATGTGGTTTCTCCTTCGTGCTGTGATTTTCTGAATGATATTCGTAAAAACATTTCAAAGCTAAACAAATAAATTGTGAAAAACATTTTTTGAGAGAGAGAGAGAGAGAGAGAGAGAGAGAGAGAGAGAGAGAGAGAGAGAGAGAGAGAGACCTTTTCACTGAATATACCAATTTTACATCGTATTTTCAAAAGTGACATGAAAGCAGAATCTTAAAAAGTTCAAGTGTATCTTAGTTTAACCAGACCACTGAGCTCATTAACAGCTCTCCTTGAGCTGGCCAAAAGGACTAGATTTTTATGTACGTGGCTAGGAACCAATTGGTTACTTGGCAACAGGACCTACAACTTATTGTGGGATCCGAACCACATTATATCGAGAAATGAATGTTTAATCACCAGAAATAAATCTCTCTGATTCCGTATTGGCGGCAGACGGGAACGAACTCGGCCTACCAGGTTGGTAGGCGAGTACGCAAAGCACCCGTCTAACGAGGAACTTTGTGTTGCATCCTAATTTTCTTTCCTGCATATTTAGAAGTGACGAGTTTTGAACATGTATTTTTTTTATAATGCTCTGTATTTCATAAATGTTTTGTATTAGCTTTGCTGCGCCTATTTTAGATGTTTGATGGCGAATCTTGTTTTATCTTGTTAATACAGTCTGTATTGAATCTTTAAACTAATACTTTTTACATCCTAGTTTTTTTAATATATATATATATATTATATATATATATATATATATATATGTATATGTATGTATGTATGTATATGTATATATATTACATACATACATAGTACAACATACATTTAAATTTCGTGATCATTGTCATTTTGTAAAATAGTACACTGAGAGATATTGATAAAAAAAAGTCTCTTAAATTCTGTTACACAGATAAACAAGAGTATTTATGGAATTCCCGCAGTCACTGCAGTTAAAAAGTATATGTTGGACAAGGCGGCAAGAAACTTGCAACAACATAAGAAAAGAAAATACAGCCAGCAGGCGCATCCAACGCATGGATGATTGTAAACAAACCAGCAGCCGGATAGATGCCAAAAGAAGTCATATATATATACACTGTATCATGAATTATAAAGCTAAATTGTAAAATAACTCCTTAACAACAGTTCAAGTATGTACAGGTTGGGTGAATTACCTGTAAACAATACTTTTAGACACTCGGGTGTTTAGTAGATTGTTTACTTGTCTTGTGATACGTGATCTCTTAAGCTTTCTTGGATTACTAATAGCTGATTTTTTTTTCGTCAGGTCACTCGGAGGTGTTTTAAAACTCATTGTTTCAACTTTCCTCCTGGCCTGTTGGAACACACACACACACACACACACACGCACACACAAATATATGGAAACATTCACCAACTCAGAAACTTGTGAGAATCCAAATAAAAAGAGAACTGTTTTTTTTTCATAAGAAGATAACATCATCAATAAACAAATAGATAAACAATTAAATAAAATAAAATAAAAAAAAGCAGCGATTAGGGGGCAAAACCCCTCTCTCTCTCTCTCTCTCTCTCTCTCTCTCTCTCTCTCTCTCTCTCTCTCTCTCTCTCTCTCTCTCTCTCTCAGTATTTTAGTCCCAGTAGACTAACTTGTCCCAAATACATAGTCGTGATGATCTGACTAGCATGCAGCACTGTATATCCAAGTTATGCATTGACGAGTGTAACAAGAAAAAAAAAAAAACTAACAAATTGCCACCTCACTTTATATGCAGTTGTATCGAAAGTCAACCTCAAGGACTGTACGTGCACAAAGTATACATCTTTCTTCAAAATGCTTCGAATTTCTAAAGTGCCTTGTTTATCAGCAAAAGTGACATGTTCATTGAGCCAGTCAGTGAAAGCAAAGGTATATATTTTGTGCTTTCATTTAGACAGTGTGATTTTACACACTACGCATCCAATCGGAGCACGGCGCCCTTTTATTGGCACTTTTGCTATTTAGGACATTTAATTGCTGGACAAACACGTTGGCACTGAAGAAGGTGTGGTCATATATAATATATATATTATATATATATATATATATATATATATATATATATAATTGTGTGTATAATGTAACAAATTTCATCTACGGGCAATAACTCGTTTAGATGTCGCGTCGTCCAGCAAGTGTTCAGCCTTTCATTCATTACTGACCCCATAATAAATCAGCAGAATGAAGGTACCTCGATCCAACCTCTGAGATGGTCGTGTGCTCCCGTTTCCAATAGCAGCATTGTAGGTGGTCGAGTGTAGTGGGTCAGTAGCGGGAATGCTATAAGACTCGGAACTAGCTTTCTCAGTCCAAAATGCCAACCAAGAGCTCGAGTAGCATTAGTTTCAAATGGTTGCTATACATCTTTTGGAAATGCACAGAAGCACAGGGAAGAAAAGCAATGCATGTGTACTTTGATTTGTAGGTGTGTTCATTGCTGTGATTAGCGAAAGTAACGAGTGACTATCTAGTTTATACCTGGGAATTCAAGATTGGTAATACAAAGCAAAGTGCCCAAGTCTCCCTGAGGATGATGTGCAGTTAGAACCTTGAGATTTCAAGCGAAGATACAATTCATTGCTACCTGAAAGCAACTCACCTTGTCATAAGTCATTTATATTTTTACCTCTTTGTTTATTGGTTTATTAATGCATCTTTATTTATTTTTATTTTCCATTTGATTGTTCTTTCTTTATTTCTTTTTGTTTTCTGTAACTTCTCTCAAGTTAATACCGTATTCTTTGGAAGCTCGAATTTCAAGTCAGTGACCCCTGTTCGATATTTCATTCACTTGCGTATGAGTTTATCTTCTGAATAATAATAATCAATAATAATAATAATAATAATAATAATAATAATAATAATAATAATAATAATAATAATAATAATAATAATATTTTGGAAGAAGACCCTCTTTTAAACAAATTATGTTGAATAAAATGGCAGAATTCAGCGAATTACTCTTATATATTTTCTATTTTTCTTATTACTCGCTTTTCTGGCTCAGCGATACTTCGCAATAATTGTCCAATATTCATATTGGGGATAATGCTGAAAGTGGTTTTTTATTCAGAACAGGCTTTATCAATCAAAGACTGGTATTATCAGTATACTGGTGTTATCAGAATACTGGTGTTATCGCTGAGCCAGAAAAGCGAGTAATAAGAACAATAGAAAAGATAATATATATATAAGATTAATTCGCTAAATTCTGCCATTTTATTCAAGAGAATAATAATAATAATAATAATAATAATAATAATAATAATAATAATAATAATAATAATAATAATAATAATAATAATAAAATCGGGAAAAACTAGAGGCTGAAGTATCTTTAGGATTAATGTAAAAGAGTGTGATCCTGGACACAGCGCACATAGTAAGGAAACTGATGGACTCCTAAGGAGGCAGGATGCAACCCGGAACCCCACACTATAAATACACCCAGTCGAATTTGAGAGAAAAAAAATGATAAAAGGATGACTGTGATAGACCCCACCAAAAATAATAATAATAATCATTATGGATATAAACTATATTATATAGTCTAAGCTCGGAGAATGCCGATTTACACGTAATAAATTTGTCAGTGTTTATTTCTCTATCTTGGTGAAGAATTATTCAGTAAATTTCGTGCATAGGGTTTTCCACGTTTTTCCACGTAGTTTTCCAGTTGTTCGTAATTGCAGCACGTTTCAGAGGAAATAATGACTATTGAATTTTTTTGTTGCAAAGTTGAGTGCAAGCAATGTAAATGATATATGAAAACGAATTGTCGGGATTATGATACTGAATTGTTTCTATTGTGTTTCTCGAACCATCCGGATTTTGCTGTAGAATTCGTATAGTTCGAATTAGCCTTGTGAAAAATTGCATAACCGGTATGTTTTTGTTGGCGTTAGAGGGAGAGTAGTTATGCAGAGCTTGAATTAGAGTGACATCAGTTGTGATGTTTCATTCCTTGAAAGATTTGCGCTTTCTGAAGTATGTAAGGTGTTTAAGTCTTAAGAATTATTCGAGAGTTTTTCTCACATATCCTATCACGACTTATCCTGGTAATGGCAGTGTCAAACGCCCTTCCATGGTGTTTTTTTTTTTATTTTTTATTTTTAATTTTGTTTATAGGAACAAGCTGGAATCTTGTTCGCTATTTGATTTTAAATTTCTTTTAAGAGATTATGGCGGATTTCCTCTCTCTCTCTCTCTCTCTCTCTCTCTCTCTCTCTCTCTCTCTCTCTCTCTCTCTCTCTCTTTCTATATATATATATATATATATATATATATTATATATATATACTTATATGTATGTATGTATGTATGTATGTACTGATATAGTATGCTATGTATGTATCTACATTTATTTTGTTTCAGCATTATCCTCTTAGCCTGTTAGCTCTCTCTCTCTCTCTCTCTCTCTCTCTCTCTCTCTCTCTCTCTCTCTCTCCTCTCTCTCTCTCTCGTTTGTTTCAGCTTTATTCTCTGCATATGAGCTATAGAAACAATTTTAGCCGTTACATTTCAAGTAAGAAGGGAATATTTGAACAAAGTTTGTGCATAGCTATGTAGTAATTGCATGTAATTGCATATGAAGACCTGATAACATTTGAAAATGATTATTGCTTTATATTTTAAAACTGGTTTTATTTTCTTGGCAGAGTTGTTTGCTTGATAGGGAATAGACTTCATATAAAAAGGTACAAATGTATCTTGGTACGTGATATTTCCGATGAAAACTTAAAAGTTCGCTACTTTATATTTTTCCTGGTATAATCTGTTCGGATGTTAACCCATTCAGCGTACACAGTGACTGTCAGAATGTAGAGGTAAAACGTACAGTCGATTTGATGTTGATTGTCTACGATCACCTGGTTGAGGTGTGAGCGCGACATCAGCAGTTTTCAAGCAATGTTGCAGCTGAGGTGTGCAACTAATGTTCGGGGAAGAAGGTTTTTGGCAAACGGAGACCTCTTGTGAGGCGGCATAGCACGAGGCGGCCTCTCTCTCTCTCTCTCTCTCTCTCTCTCTCTCTCTCCTCTCTCTCTCTCTCTCTCTCTTGGCACTGAATAGCTGCTGCTGCTGCTGCTGCTGCCTGCTTTATAGGTGATCTGTTTTACCTACTTCGTGGAGATATGCGGCGAAATGATATATCGCAGTATTGTGTTGGTCCGTCTTCAGAAGCGATCGTGGTCGAGTTTTGCTTTGATTTTGGCTATTTTTTTTTTATTTTGAAAAGTTTCTGAAGGTGAGATCTCGGGATTCCCACAAATGACGGTACCTGAAGATATACTGTAGGGATTTCTGTTATGTTCTCCTGTGTTGTTATTACTGTTAATTTTTTGGTCGACATTGTTTAGATAGTGCTTTTTCACATTGCAGTGATCTGTTCACTGCTACGTTATATCGTTCTCTCAAACTGTTATTCGTAAGCACGAGAATATTATCATCTTACTCTTCTGTGAGTTTTTTTTTAAATTAATAATTGAAGTTTGCTTAAATTAGAGTTATCAAGAGAAGAGTACCTCTCTCTCTCTCTCTCTCTCTCTCTCTCTCTCTCTCTCTCTCTCTCTCTCTCTCTCTCTCTCTCTCTCTCTCCCCCCCAACACCTCGCGAGCGAAAATCAGTTGGGATAAGAATTCATCGAAAAAACCCGTAAAAGTTAGGATCCATCAGTCCTAATTACCCACGAAGGTGGAATTCATTAACTGCGCTTTTTCTTGAAATATTTATAAGTCGGGATATTCAAGCTAAGATCGGGAGTGTACTGCTTCTTCTTCTCGTGGACATATTTTTAAACCGGTATATTCAGGCTCTAAAATGTCTTTCGCGAAATATTTACAAAGTTAGGATTTCTTGTCGATGCTTCCGCAGAGGTTAGAGTGTAGCCGTCTTGGCAAAAATTACTGTTTTCAAAAGCGAAGTTTCTGTTGAATACCTGCCGTGCTATACATAGGAACTTGCAGCACACGCGGTTTGAGGCGGCAGCCGCAGGCTACCTACTGCAGCGAGGCAGTGCGAAAAGTCAAAATTCCATGTGTGTGTGTGTGTTGGTGTGATATCTTTGTTCGTTGCTCTCTCTCTCTCTCTCTCTCTCTCTCTCTCTCTCTCTCTCTCTCTCTGTATTATGACTTACCTTTCTGGCACAGATTTAGGACAGTTGTTATATTTTCTGGCGCATACTTAGGAAAGTTAAGTTATATTTGTCCGCCTATCCTCTTATTCCGTCATTTGAATTTAGGTTTATGTATAGACATGTCATACCTCCAGCGCAGCTTTATCTTTAGGTATATGTCCACCTTTAGAATATAATGTAGAATATGTATATATATTGTAAACCTAGTTAATGAAACGCAATTTCACCTTCTGTCACCACCGGGAAAAGCAATTTTTTTTTTCTCTCTCTCTATTTTCTTTCTTTTCGTTTCAGCTTCGATTTACTCTTAATTCTTTTTGAAAAGGAACAGGAGGCCACCACCAAGACACTATAAACCATCCCGTAGAAAAAGTAGGGCTGTTAGTGAAGTCCTAAAAATAGGGACTAGTCGCTTCCATGGGAGCAAACGAAGCGTTTTGAGGTCGAAATTCTGCCTCCTCTTCTGCCGTTGAGAAATGAACCTTCTGCGGCAACCATGGCTAAGAAATTGTTCATGGAATTTTATAATGGAATTTGTAAAGCTTCCTGTTGGGAAATGACAGCAACTTGGAGAAGTTTTTGACCTGGCGAGCGAGGCTTCGGTGTTTTGACAAATCGTGATGTTTTTATCGGCTGTTATGTATGTGGTAATGAGATTTGACAAATGCTGTGTGTTTTCGAAAGTCGTTCTTGAGCACCATTGTGATTTTGCTCTTCTCAGTTTGTCCTAATTTTTTGTATGAATGAAAACTTATCAAACCCTTTTAAACTAGTTCTTGCGTAGAACGATAAAAAAACCAACCACCACTATGAAAAATCGATTAGCCAGTATTGCCTCTATATTATGGAACACCATGAGCAACTTAGCAGTCCATTTCGACGGTGAAGATAGTCGGGGGGGGGGGGGGGGGGGGGGGGATGATGATGTGCTGAAGCCCCAACCAGGGTTGGAAAAAAAAAAAAATGCCTTGTGTTGGGCATTAACTCTTCAGAGGCAGATGAGAATGAATGGTGGTCAACATAATAGCTCTGCTGTTGTAACTGATCGGCCCAGGTGCTCCTTCCGAAACATAGACCCGCGGTTGGCATTTACATTTACCTGTGTTTGTGAGAGAGAGAGAGAGAGAGAGAGAGAGAGAGAGAGAGAGAGAGAATTTTGTGGCAATGTCCTAGATATTTATACACCACGGGTGGTTGTCAGTTGCCTGTTTGCAAGCACGACTGCTTTTGTGGTGACGACACATTTGCGTATTTTTCCCTTGATGTTCAACCTCATTCCCACTTCTATACGGATGAAGGATTTTGGAATAATCTTGAAGGGATAGTGAGAGATATATTATTTTGTATCATGCATTGAAATGTAATCTTCTGAGTCATGAAGATTGATCAAAGAACGGTCGCAACATAAAACAAAGTGTCTCTAATTTCAAGACGTAGAATTTTGCAACATTCGAGTGTTGCGGTTTTAACGAAAACAAGAGAAAAAAATTTGAACCAAAAAGGTGATTCTCTTAACAGACGTAGAATTCTTGAACATTTAAAAAAATGTATTTACAAATCGAAATTCATATATCAACCAGGACGCAGAGAAAAACTAAGAAACTTTCATACGATCTACGAAACGGGTTGAGACTAGGTCGGGTATTCCGACGAAATCAAAGGAATTAATTGGCTGCAGAAGAAGAAGAAAGACGCCATGTTTTGTGAGGAAAGGACAGTTTTCGTGAAGATAAGTGACGCCAGACAAGATTAGATTCAACTGCTGAAAGTAACGGAGATTCATTTTACTTCGGATAAAGTAAATTCGAACGGAGTTGGGACGCTTCAGTTTAGTAAGACTTTCGCGATCTTTTAAATGTTTCAAGCGGCAGTTGACGTCTTACGGCTTTAGCATAAGTAAGCTATCAGAGTCACTTCAGTGAATTGATTTTTATCGATTATGTCAAAGATTCATCACGTTTCATCGTCTTGTTAATAAATTGATGCGTCAATGATTCCCTTTTGGTAATATTGTAACTGAACCTTTAGGCTTTTCTTGTTGACCCAAATATAATTTTCATTACCCCTGAACAAAGAAGGGAGCTATTTTAACTTACCAATTTATTTTTTTATGTCGCCACCGCACTGTTTCCCACGATGGATTTCGTATAGCAGGAGGAACTGAGAGACCTTTGTTCCCCGCTTCATTTTCGTACCTTCTCTCACGACCTCTGGGGAGCCATGCGACTTTGCTCTTCATTTGCCGAGGTAGCTCTTCGCCTGGCTTGCATTTTGTGAAGTTTTGCCCAATTCTTTTCGCTTACTCGGGGAGTAAGCTTACAAACTATTTGGTTGTTATTGTTGCTTGGGATAGGAAAGGTGTATGGAAGTCTTCAAAAGCTTTGAAAAAGAAGTTTCGCATTGAGTGAAAGGTACAGAGATTTTAGGATAGGATATTTATGATTTATTTTTTAGCGTGAAAATGTAAAAAAATAAATACTGGGCAGGTTAAACAGTTAGGAAAAATTATTATAAAGAATTATAATGTATTTTAATTTTCGTTGGTGAAACATTGCTCTATTTGACCTTAGATTTTAGCACATTTGATGTATCTGGTGTACTAACTTCCTGTGGCTATTTTTCTATTCATATATTTTGTGCTTCCACTTCTAACTGAGAATAGATGTGCGTGTTTGATTTTTTTTCCTTTTTATTTGATCCTTGTTGTTAGTATGAGTAGTACTCAGTATGAGTATTAATTACGAAGACCACTTCACGTTAAGTTAGGAATATAATGTTTACAAACTATGCACGAGGGGAAAACACTGTACGTATGCCGAGTAAGCTGGAGGTCGCATCACTCCTTGTTTTGGAACCATCATTTCTCCTTTTTGAAGGTTTCCACGGCGATATTTATCCACGTTGCGTAGGCCTGTTTCCCCATGGAGGTATTCTCTAAATTCTCTGATGATAAGCTTGCAACAGTACTTTTTATACTTCTGAATCATTCCTTTCTGCATTATATTCAATTCACTCTGCTAGGTGGCAGTTGCATCCGTTTTAAGATAGCTTCTGCAATTTCCTCAGTGTTTCCATTTATATATACACCTCCCATTTGTATGCAGCTGTGTTACGTATGTGGGATCGATTTAGGTTTTTTATTTTTTATTTTTTTATTTTACCTGATCACCGTAGGGTTAGTGTTAAGAGGAAAAAGTTAATCTTTCTGAGAGGAAAAAGTTAATCTTTCTGGCCGAATCTCTTCTTTTTCCTATCTCTGACATTAGGTTGCTTACCCTGATGCTAACTTAAGAACAGAGATAAATATATATATTATAAAATCAGTTCTGCACAGTTGAAACAAATTTATCCTTAATTATAACAGCTCGCAGGGACATTTAACTTTATGTTTTTTAAACATGGCCTTTATTATAGATGAGTAATGAGTTTTGTAGTGAGTAATTATTCCAGGTTTTTTTACTTTTTTTCTGATATTTATCGACTCGTTCTGTCGACTGTTTCCATATTTGTGTAGGGGTCCATCTTCCAGTTCAGGTAGCCATGAACCGTGTCGATATATTCGTTTTCAATCTAAATTATGCATGCTGCTGCCGCTCTGCAAAGTGGCTGTGTTGTATTGTTAGTGACAGGTTTAAACTGAGAGAGAGAGAGAGAGAGAGAGAGGAGAGAGAGAGAGAGAGAGAGAGAGAGAGAGAATCTATAATGATTTTAAGATTTCATTATCTTATAATACGGAGTTAATCTTTTGGACTGTTTTACAGTGGCATCGTCGATTCTTAGTGCGTGAGAAACAGGTCTGTGAAATGATATCCAAAAAAAACACTCAATATTTGTAATATATATATATTGTATATATTTGTGTGTGTGTGTTGATGTATATCTTTATTTATGGATAACTAGTGGTCGGGTTAAGTTACCAGAAATAATAATAATAATAATAATAATAATAGTAATATTTTATTGAATATAATGGCAGACTTTACAGAATTTATTTTATAAACAAATCTCTCAATTCAGTATAAAATAAATTCTGAAAATTCTGCCATTATATTCAATAAAACATGTTTGAAAGG
>NC_061102.1:48192823-48277823 GCF_015104395.2 Macrobrachium nipponense | reverse complement strand
CAACTTGAAGTGGCATTCGGCATTTGGCATTTCGCGGTGTTTTTCCTTCTTTGTGGAAAGCGCCTCTTTTGATTTCGCCAGGAGAGTCCTGATGTCTTTTCCCATTTCATTTTTCCCGTGATTTCGAGGATCACTTTTGCGCCCCCCCCCCCCCCCCCTCCCCCCCCCCCCCCCCCCCCCGCCCCCGCCCTTCAGTTGATTGCATTGCAGAATCGAGATTGTCTGTGGCTTATCTCGGAGTGTTGATTTTGACGATTCAATCTGCTATATATAAGAGTTGCTGTTCAAAAGTTCAGGAATTGAAATTTGAATGTTCTTGTTACGTAACTTGAATGTAAAACGATTGGTTTCTGTTCGCTTCTTATGTGTGGAGGGCAAATGAGAAGTGGGTCTGTTTTAAATGAAATATTATATTTATTGCCGTGTAATATGAAAGTCAATGGAAAATTAATAGAATATTCCAGAAGCGACATGGAGACCTCTAAATGAAATTAATCTTTTTCTAATTTTTTATTATTGTTATTGTTAAACTATGGTGAATTGTTGGTTCCTTTCTAGATTTGTGTAAAAGAAGACTACTGTGCCGGCTTTGTCTATCCGTCCGCCCTCAGATCTGAAAGAAACTACTAATGCTAGAGGTCTGCAAATTGGTATGTTGTCCGTGCACTCTGTAATCATCAAAAATACCAAATTGCAGCCCTCTAGCCTCAATAGCTTTTGTTAATTAAGGTTAAATTTATCCTTTAATCGTACTTTTGGCAGAGCTATAAATACCAGCAACGTAGGCCACCAGCGAACAGAAAACTCGATTGGCATGTTTTCACTCGTTTATATTTTATATTGATATGTTAATGCATTTTATTTGATTATTTTGTGTATATACCTTTCTGTCTATATATCTTGGTCCATTTGTTTCATGATATTATTTGATATGAACATGCTGTGTTAGTGCGCATTTGCACCACACATGCCGTAGCCCATCTTACCTTTTATATCCATATTTTGTGTTAAAAGAAAAAGGGAAAAGTAAGCTTCAGTGACAAGCGTCTCCCTTCGAAGTTATTTCCTCATTTGAAACCGCGATAGCCAATCCGAACGTTTTAATTCCAGCAGACGAAAACTCATTTAGGGAGTAAAAGTTCAGAGCCAATATGTTTTCGGAGCCCATTTTTATTCGGCGTACTCTAATGACCATTAAAGATTTTGTGGGAGGAGCCATCAGGTAATAAGATTACTGGTAATTAACGCTCCCCCAAGAGGCAGGACCAGCGAAGGTCCAACTTGATTAGGGAAGTTGGGAGAAATATTTACATTCGTACTTCTATACAGGGGAGAATATTGGACATGTTAACCCAACATTTTTCCACTGAGTAGTTAGCTCACATTATTTCTCAAGAGCGCCCCAGTGGCGTGATCGGTATGGTCTTGGCCTGCCACCTCGGTGGCCGCGAGTTCGATTCTCGGGCATTCCACTGAGGGGTTAGAGATGTGTATTTCTGATGATAGAAGTTCACTCTCGACGCGGTTCGGAAGTCACGTAAAGCCGTTGGTCCTGTTGCTGAATAACCACTGGTTCCATGGTTCGTAAAAACACCATACAAACAAACAATATTATTTCTCAAAATATTAACTTCTTTTTTTTAGCTCTTTTTAGCTCTTTTATGTCACACCAAAGAGCACCATAAATTGCAAATAGCAAAACTCTACAATGATATTAAATAACAGCAATAATAGATAAAGAAAATACCAATAATAACAATAAATGTAGGAATATATTGATAATAATGATAATGACAGATTCTGCTGATGACACTTCGTCAGGATCAGACGCCTCATTATCCCATCTTTGCACTATTTAGATCTTCTTGCCTCACTGCTCAGGATGCGTAGTCTGAGCGATTGGTAAAATGTTAAGGTTTTAGAAACGATGGAACATGTGAAAGTAAAAAAAGGTAAAAGCTGTGTTGGAACTACGAAATTTGCGAATTTCCGAGTCTGGGAAGAGTCAGAGCTTACGTAAGCGAGAGAGATCCTTCTTTATCTTGACTGTCGGTACCGGGAATATCACGGAGTCAGCTTAGATTTTTTGTGTGGTCTTTTTAAGATTTTAAAGGAATGTCCTCTTTCTTTATCAACGAATGAAAACAGCTGGATGGAAGTAAATACTCTTTATTTAAAAGTACAGTTGGCTTAGAACCAGAACTCGATATTTTTCCTTTTCTTTTTTAAATTAGTAACCATTTGTGATGGGTTGTATGGTGCAGATGTTTAAGAATGTTTTTTATTTCCCTTCATTTTTGCACATACTCCTGGAGCTTTCTATCTAATGGTTACGAGAATTGAGTGGCTCACGTTGTTCAGGAAAACCAGTCTTTCATACCAGCGTCATTCACCCAAGATATATATATCTTCTTAGCTTTAGGTAATCTACTTCTAAAGTCATCCTGTCACATATACGAAGCGATTAGTTATTGAGGTAGAGAATAAAACTTGTTGCTCTGTGTTTTTTTTTTTTTTTTCATGTCTTTCTTTTTATTGTTCCGGTTTCGGTGTGAAATTAACGAGCGGAGAATAAATTTCGTCACGATCAATATCATCAATTGCATAAACATGACTATTGATTAGAGGTTTTAATTGAAGTTACCCTGGCTAATAGCGATGTCATTAACAGATGTATTGATACAGTGGTCTTGATTAATTATCTGTTGTTTGTTGTTGCCTGGGGTTGCAAGTGGAAGCTCCTGTCAATTCCAGGCGTTAAAGGAAAGAAACAGACCGGGCAGATCACCATGTCTTGACATGAAGGAAGCCACAGACGCCTTGCTGTATAAAACCGTCAACTATGACCGGCAGCTCTCCAGTTGCTCACCAGATGCGGTAGAGTAAGGGTACGTCTCATGGTTCCGGAAAGCGCTGTCAGATGTACGATACATGGCTAACTTTAACCTTAAATCAAATAAAAAAGTACTGAGGTTAGAGGGCTGCAATTTGGTATGTTTGATGACTGTAGGGTGAATGATCCAAAGGCTAATTTGCGGCCCTCTAGCCTCCTTGGTAGTTGTTTAGATCTGATGGCGGACGGACTATTATTATAAGAAGACGCCTGTGGAAACTAGTTAAAACTCCTCATTCATTGCTCAGCGAGACGTCCTTTTGTCATTCCGCAAGAAAATTGTTTATGAAGGATTCCGCTTCGTAAGCTTCCTCTGAACCTGCTTCTGAAAGAGCTGTGGCCCCCGGTGTATATTTTCATCCAGTTTGTAGATTGAAAATAAATAGGGGATGTTATGCTTACATCATATTTTAATACACCATACTTCCAGGGGAGACTTGCGGTTCGTCTTCCTATGAGATTCTGAGTTGAGGTGGGAGGGAGGTGCCGGGCTGGTGTCCTGTTATTTGTGAGTGATATATATATATATATATATATATATATATATATAAATATAATATAATATATATATATATATATATATTGCGCCTATACATGTTGTATAATTTTTATGTAAACAAATATATTTCATGTGCTGGATGCCCCTACTGTAAATACGCCCTCCCTGTGTGCGTTTATTTATTTCCGTTGTAGTAATTCGTTATCACCAGCACATGAATATTCCGCAAGATTTTTAGTTCAAACAGCGCGCGCCGGTCGCAACATTCAGAATAACGAAGTCTCCATAATCTAGCCCGGTATTATATGTATGCAGTGTGAAGTCCCTTGATTTTCATCGCCCCGGGAAGAGCGCTGGAATGAAACCAACATTGCGTTGCATAATATAGAGGAGGAGGAGGAGGAGGAGGAGGAGGAGGAGGAGGAGGAGGAGGAGGAGGAGGAGGAGGAGGAGGAGGACACCCGATCGACTGTAGTAGACACAGTACTAGTACTTGATTAGTGAAATTACCATTTCAGTTGACGGCATGTGGGAATGTGTTCAGTTCTGGTGGAGTGACGTTTCCATATTTAGCTGATTAGGCTTCTTGGTTTCTGGTGCAGCATACAGCCCGAGTGAGTTTGCTTTCTGAGAGAGAGAGAGAGAGGCTTACGTTCCTTCGAATGTTAGATACATATGCTTAGGTGTGCTGATTCATGTTTTTAGAAGTGCATCATTGACTGCTACATGTATCAAACCCTACACATTTGCAGTTGTACACATTTAATATTCATGTTTAGTCATACCAGGTAAGGGATATTCTATAACGAATGGCAAATCCTGCAGAAAACTGAACAAAGTGGGAAATGACTTGATACAGATTTGTTGGCTACACAATATATTGGTTGCCACGTTAAAGGGAGATTCTGCTTAACTTATGGTACCTACTGCACTATCAAAAACGGCTGGTGTCAACGTCTTAACCAAGAATACTGGTGTTTATGAGCGGTCTATAGCAGAGGGTCTTAACCACAGAGGTGGTCGCACATAAGGGGTACGAGGATGCCTATGAATAATTGAAGCAAAATATATTTTTTGTATACGCATGTTATTTTTTTCTGCAAAAAATAAAAATATATAATGATAATAATAATAGTATTATTATTATTATTATTATTATTATTATTATTATTATTATTATTATTATTATTATTATTATTATTATTATTATTATTACTGCGAGAACTGGCTGCTGATTTAAAAAGGGCGCATGCATCGAAAAAGATTGAGGAACCTCTGGTCTAAAGTATATTTTTTGAAATAAACATTTGGCCAGGGTAGGGAAAATGCCATTGATATACAATGAATGTTGCACTAAAGTATTTTGTGGCTCGACTCAATTTGAAGAATTTTTGCAGATTTTTCCAGAGGCAGAGAGAGATCGTAATTTAAAGTCGTAGGACTAAATGAATTTGTTTTTATTCGTTAGGAAATCATAGTTGGCGTTATCAGTTTGATGCGTTGAACATTTGTGAGAAATGTGAAATCTCTTGACAACGTCGAAGAAAGAACACACCCATCTGTGGAGCAGCGTATTGTCCCAGATTCTTTTTTGTTCTTTTTTTTTTTTGTTCTTTTTTTTTTTCCCCTCTTCCAAAGTCACATGTGTTGTGAGGCTCCGCGTTAATAACTTTCATCAGAACGAAACTAGGTTGAGAACGTGCCTCTGGAGGGGGCTGGGAATAAAAGAACTAGTGCTTTATCTAGGGGGACAATCACCAGCTATAGGAGTGGCGGTTTTGAGAGGATTTTCGAGGAGGTCGTTCGTGGAGAGGAGGAAAAAGGGTCGGAGAAATAGAGAGAGAGGGAGAGAGAGAGAGAGAGAGAGAGAGAGAGAGAGAGAGAGAGAGAGATACATACTTTATCTGGATGGAATGGGGGAAAGAAAGTCAGACGAAAGGGGTAAATCTCTAAACGAAAAAGGTCTTAAGAACACTTTGCAGTTTTTTAAAGTCCTACAGTCAGGTGGTCACGAAATCGCTCCATATATCTTGTTCTGCCTCTTAGTGATGATTGACCTTGATTCGTCCAAGGTTCTTCTTTGTTCTCGTTATCTCCGTTGTCACGTTCCGCTGTATGTCAACAGTCCCCCACCCCACCCCCCCCCTATACTACCCCCACCCCACCCCCCACCCCCACCCCCCACCCCCCCCACCCCCACCCCGACTCTACATAGAAATAGGAAAAAAAAAAAATACTCTTGCATCATGGACTGTATTAATTACTCGGCTGTTTTGAAAAGCTGAGCGCTTGAGTATTTGTAAAGGATTAAATCCTTTGTGTTTTGCTATGCTTCATTTTCTCTGTAGCGCATTCTGCGTGATAAGGATTCCCTCATTATTTTGAATGACTCCATTTTATTCAGGACCAACTTGGGGTTGAAGGTCACCTCATTAACTGACGTAACAGATGAGTCATAAGCGCCTCAGTGGCGTGATCGGTATGGTCTTGGCCTGCCGCCTCGGTGCCCGCGAGTTCAATTCTCGGGCATTCCATTGAGGGGTGAGAGATGTGTATTTCTGGTGATAGAAGTTAGGTATATAATGTTGACAACTTATGCATGAGCGGGGAAAATCTTGCACGAGTCTCGGATCACGCCGTGTTCATTACGATTCTTTACAGGTTCGTCGAATGTATCAAGGTGTGAAAACCCAGGGAAAATGAATATTTATGAAAGTATAACTCCAGGTGGAGATTTCAGTTTTTTAATTCCAACTGCGTTTTCTGTAAGGGTCCAAAATGTCTCTTGCGAAAGCGACTGAGATCAATGTTGCCCGGACGCTCACCGAGGCCTGTGCGTATGTTTATATCCGATAAGACTGAAATATGACTCAAATTTTCAAATCATCGAAACTCGATGCCGTTAAATTCAGGTGTCACCGTGGAGGGGAAATCGGCTACTGGGGAAAGACTGCGATTTCCTCAGTTGTTCAGAAACTATGGATGTTCAGGAAGGGATAAACTATGGTAACAGCAGTTGCAAGAGATAGGTGCATTTGTGTGAGTGCGTATGCGTGTGTGTATGTAGTGTGTGTGTGTGTATGTATGTATATATATATATATATATATATATATATATATATATATATATATATATATATATACACACACACACACACACACACACACACACACACACACACACACCTGGATCAGGAAAATATGGAACCTGACGAATATATAAATAAAGAAACAAATCCACGAAGGAAAGAAAGAGAAACGATTGGAGCTCTGCAGGCCCTTTCGATTTATTGTCCTTTACTTAAGCATAAGTCAAAAAAGGCCTTGTAGAACCCCCATGGTTTCTCTTTCCTTCGTGGGGTTTGTCTTTATTTCTATATAGAGATATATGTATATATAATGTATATGTATTCATATATATACAAACTTTAGCTTTATCTTCCACAAATCTCCACTCTCCAGCATCTATTTCCAATGTTCTCCTCCAAGTAGGTCTGGGTCTTCTAATTCTTCTGGTGTCCACAGGAAGCTCAGCTCACCCTATCACGTACTGTTCGCCCAGGGGTTGTACGAGGCAGGATTGATAGTTTGTTAACCCTGGCACTATAGGGACAAAGTTTGAGCCATATACTACATATCTTTTTCATCATTATTTCACCTTTTTTATGGCATCATTGTTGTGATATATTTGTCCCTTCTTATTATTACGAGACTACTTCTCTGTTAAGAGGGAACTTGAAATGTTAAGTGAAAAGGCAAATATGTTTGAGTGTGTGTGTTGTACAGTGAGTGATGTTCCTATATATATTATATATATATATATATATATATATTATATATATATATATATTATATATATATATATATATATATATATCTTGGTGTTCGCGCAAAGAAAATAAAAAGAAAAAATTCAAACAATTACACGAAGGGATATGGGTCATTGTTAATCTTATTTGCGATCAGCCGGCGGCAACCTTTGGGCCCGGTGGAGTGTTAGTATTTTAATTCCGACATCTGAGTCCGGTCGTCGCTATAAAATATTCACACCTGTATCGGGAAAGTCAATTGCAATATATGCCGATGGAATTCCGTATAAAAAAAAGGTTTCCAGGGAAATTGGTATACAACGTTTTACTCTTGCAAAAATTGGTTTTTTTGGGATCCTACCTGTGGTCTCTCCAGTGTGTAGCGTCGGGCCTTGTACGGTGTGACATAGTAGGCATTTCGTGTGTCCTATTTTCGTTTTTAGCCCTTTTCACATCTTTGCTTTGGCGCTGTGTGAGAGGTCTTCCAGTGGTGTGTTTTTTAACGATGTTGGTTTGTTGGTTTTAAGTGGAGTCTTCCTTATCGATCTGAAAGCGAGCTCTCAGTTTCTTTAGCACATTGGAACCAACACAGCCGTCTCGTTAAGAGAGAGAGAGAGAGAGAGAGAGAGAGAGAGAGAGAGAGAGAGAGAGAGAGAGAGAGAGAGAGAGAGAGAGAATATGTCATTAAGGGATAAAAGGAAAATGTTATGGAGGGAAATAGGGTGTACAGCACACTTAGATTAGTCTCTCCAAGACTTCTTTGAAGTTGCTGCACAAAAACAGGCCTTTGAACTGTGTTTATGAGTAAGTCGGTTTCATTTCGTAAATTCCGTCATAGGAAAGTCTCTCCTCGTTCGTATGGCGGCGAGATTCTTTCACTGGGCGCTATTGAATTCCAGGAAGGTTAATTTAGTTTGTGTTTGTGTAGTATAAGTCTTTATTATTACTTTCGGGGCAGCGACCTTCTCTCGCAAGTGTTTCGAACTGGCTCGAACCAGTTGCCGTATTTTCTGACAGGTTCACCTCTCATTTCGTCATTGCACCGAGGCGGTCTAGTGGTTACTAGTGGTGAGCAGCTCCTTGATTGATTGATCGAGTTGCTGTTTCTTTTTACCTTTGCGTACTTTCAGAATTGACTTCGTGAATCTGTATTCAGAAGGTGGTAATTTCTCGTGATTTTTTTTTTCATGTTTGTACGGAAAGTCGTTTTTTTTTTTTCAATAAAATCTAGCTTTTTTTCCTGGTAATTCTTGGTGGTCTTACGCAAAGTCGGTTTTTAAATAAAGGCTGGGTTTTGTTTATTCATTTTTTTTGTGTTTAATTCCTGGAACCATCCTGAGCAGAGCCTTTTTTAGGCTCTGAGGTCTGGTTAAATTAATCTTTTATTATCCTATCCTATCCGGTGAATTTTTAAAAACAGTTTTTCCTTTACCGATTCGATACATTATAAGTATTATGTCTGGACGACTTTATACTCATGAAAAAAGATTATTGGGCCTCAGTACTTTTCAAAGACTCGATGTTATAGAACTTGGAGTTCATTCCCTCGGGTTGTGGGTGAGTATATTATCCTGAGGATAATAATTTTGTAATTTTGTTCCTTTGCTGTAAGTTGTTCCCAAAGCGCCCAGTATATTCTATTATCTGTCGTTTTACTGGTCGCCCCAGAAGAAGATATGAATGAAATTTTTTGTTTACGTTGTCCCGTAACCAAGTATATTGCACTGTACACAATGTTCTAGTGCCCTGAATACATCTGATTTAACGTATTGCATGTTTTTAATGGAAGTGTTACGTGTGCATGCTTGTGTGTGTGTGTTTGTGTATCCATAAATGATCTGTTTATGCAATTTTGGGTTCATTTGTATCCATCAATTTTGTAATTCAGATGTTTGTTTCGTTGTTTCGGGTGTTTGCATAATTATTGATTTTATGTTATGTCGCATAATTCCATATTAGATATATAAGAAACTTATTTAGGCAATATCAGTAAGACAGAAGGAGTAAAAGTCTGATTAGGTATGCTCTCAATTTGTCTCGCAAGGCTGTTGTACTTAGTTTACACTTGATATATGATAATGAGGTCTCCTGTGATTTTTTTTTTTTTTAATTTCTGAGTAGGCATAGATATGAAGCTTTTTAGTTTCGATTTTTTTGCATTCTGATGTAACCTGCTTTTATGTAGGTTTAATCAAAATATACGCAGATGAGTGTTACGAGTTGTAAAAAAGTTCCTGTCTCAAGAACGTCGTCATTATTTTTTAAATGTTCTTCTTCAGGTAAATGAGAGGGAGGTCAGTATGTGATCCATATATCTCTACCGTCTGCTCTAGGAAATCTTGGCATTTTGAGTGGAATATCAAGCAGTATAGATTCACCATCGTAGTGTAATATTAAGGTTGTATATTCAAAGAAAACTCATAATCACATGAGTCAGTGAAATGGAAAAGTAAATCCGCAGTAGTATGTCTGTTGGTTTTGTTATTTAAATAACAAAACCAACGGACATACTAATGTGGATTTACTTTTCCATAGTTGTATATTGTAATGTTCCGAACTTTTTATTTGATCATGAATTGATGCTCACTGTTTAAAAAAAAAGTTACCAAGCTTTTTCTGATTTTCAAGGACAGAGTTTGTAATGAATATATATAGTCTCGTTTAGTTGATCTCCCCCAAGCGTCTTCCTCGCCTGTTACGAGTCAAAAAAGTTCGTGTTAGCTTCTTCTTCTTCTTCTTCTTCTTCTTTCCGGGTTCTGCTCTCAACAGGTGGTGGTGGTATGTTAAATTTCTCATTGACTTTTAGAGATCCCTTTGTGTAATTAAGTGGGCGAGGTCGTCTCTCCTAATCGCATTCATCCTCAAGTGGCTTCTTCTTCAGGGTAAGGCTGTTTCTGTCATTTCTTTTATCCTTTATTTAACGTTTCTTTTAAGGAGAAAAACGCTTCCTTTCGGTAACGAGTAGATCGGTAACGAGGGTTTCCTTTGATTGTTACTTCTAGTTATTTTTATGTTTCATCATACATATATTTTTAATCATTTATTTAATTGTTTTTTTTTTTTACATGCGCACAGCTCCTCAGGCCTAAATATACTGTTGATTATATATATATATATATATATATATATATATATATATATATATATATATATATACTTGAAAATTCATAGCAGATGCACGTGACTCCATTATATATACCAAGTGCTTCGCCTTTATGAGAGAGAGAGAGAGAGAGAGAAAGTCTAGGGACCGACTCTCTGCCTATCATTTCTATGTGGTATGCTTTATATATATATATATATATATATATATATATATATATATATATATATATATATATATATTAAATTTCGTATTACGTATCTTCAAGAGACAACATATTTGAAATAAAATTTTCGTGGCTTGCTTGACGTAGTACAACAAGAAACTTCCATCTATATAGACCCTTCCGTATAAAACAGATTAATGGAAGTGTTTCAGAGCAGTCTCTGGCAACCTTAAAGTTTTGTGTAGGTCGGTTCGTTTCTGTTTTTATTGCTTGTGAATTAGAATTTAATCCCCGTATTTTTTTTTTCCCATGATCATATTCAGTTTTAGTCCGAGGGTCAGTTGAATGAATATCCAGTGTCTATTTGAGCGATTGAAACAGCTAAATAAGCCGGTGGTTTTATTACTGAAATTTACACACTTCAGCATATTCTTGATTCATTTACAAATATCTCTATCAAAGTTTGCATTTTTCATGTGCAGTGATTCCGTGTACATTCAGTCATATTCATTATGATTCACCGAATTGATATTGTTTCCTTTCCCGTCATTTTCCTTTCTATTCAGACTATTACTTTTTATGTTCATCTTTTATTCACTCATTTTTTTTCTCAACATATTCCATATTTCTTCCCCATTCTCTCCAGAGTTCAGTTGTTTCGGGGTCACGCGTGACTATTTTTTGTCTTCGTTGTTGACTGCAGGACATTTTTTCCTCGCTGTTCCTTTATTGCAATAAATGTCGTGATTGTTTTCCATGCCTATTTTTTTGCGCGCTTTGAATGCGAACCCTTCAAACGCTTCAGTGATGCATAATCTCTAAAGATATAATGTAGCTGCTGCTTTCCGATTTTGTCCATTAACCCCTGAAATAAAGCTTTTTTATGGAATTAAAAGTCTTTTGTTGTGAAGTGGAAATCATTGCAACAGAAGGGGAAAGAATTAAGAAAGAGGAAAAAAAAAAGAGGAATACAGACTATATATAGGAATGTATATAAGATATAAGATTTAACCTGCTGGACGGTCTAATCATAACAGTTTTTGAAACAGCATGAGAGGGTGAGATTTGAATTTAAAGTCTTTGAGTGCTAAGTGGAAATCATTACAACAGAAGGAGAAAGAATTAAGAGAGAGAGAGAGAGAGAGAGAGAGAGAGAGAGAAAGGAGGATTTCAGACTAATATTTAGTAATATAGTAATGTCATAAGATTGAACCTTCACGATGGTCTAATTATAACAGTATTTGAAACAGCGTGAGACGGAGAGATTAGACGAGTGAAAATTCCGTCAGTCAAGTAGATTAGAAAACGGGAAGTGAGAATTCCGTCAGTCAAGTAGATTAGAAAACGGGAAGTGAGAATACGCAGGAAGTAATAAGTTGGCGGACGCCGTGGAATGAACCATGCATGCTCGTCGGAGAATTCAAGCCAAAGAGAGAATTGAGAGCGAAGAGAATTGAGTCGAAAATTGAGAGCAAAAGAGAATGAGTCCGAATATTGAAGTGGCCGAACTCCCCTTGATTGCTGGCGTTTCATTCTTCTTCGGCCGCCCAAAGTATTTCAATAATTCTGGCCCGGTCCAGAGATGAACGGCCAGAACACATTTCTGAATAATCTTGAAAGATATCGAGGATTAGAGAAGTCAAGGCCGCGCCCAATTGATTTTCTGTCTCTCGAGTAATTAAATTTCTGACGTTTCCCTGAACTCCTTTTTTTCCCCTCTCGCGTCAGATAAGGGCTTGGGAGTTTTTTATTTTTTTTATTTATTATTCGAAAAAGCTATGAAAACTCGCAAGTAGCAAATGAACAGGTCGCTATTCATTCTCTGAAGAGTGAAAAGGATTCGGAAAGTGGGTATTTGGACAGGTTAATGCTCAGTAAGTGAAATTAAATTCACTAGCAAACATATATATACAGAAATTATGTATGAAAATTCGTAAAGTAACTAAGTCTACGGGCATAACCAGCCTCTTTTCATGGGCATAACCAGCTCCGTTAGGGAATCCCTACTCGTCCCCATCCCGTTTTGAGGGGGGGTTGGGGAGGTAGGATGAAACCCCATTATAAACCATCCTAGGGGTTCCTACTGTAACCCTGCCAAGTTTCATGCACATCGGACCAGCCGTTTGGCCGTTATTTAATGACAGACGGACGGACAGATTTGAAACTAGTATAAAATGGGCCAAAGTTTCTTCGGCGCAATCGAGTCTTCTGTACAGCTTATAAAGCAAGGTCATGGCTAATTTTAACCTTAAATAAAATTTTAAAAAATTACTGAGGCTACAGGGTTGCAATTTGTTATGGTTGATGATTGGAGGGTGGATGACCAACATACCAATTTGCAGCTCTCTAGCCTCTAGTTTTTAAAATCGAGGGTGGACAGAAAAAGTGTGGACGGACGGACAAAGCCATCCTAGTAGTATTTTTTTACAGGCAACAACTAGGTGTATATTCAATCTGAATTAAAAAAAAAAAAAAAAAAAAAAAACATAAAACTTAGAGGAGGTCACCTTACTTCGTTGATTGTTTCCGCCTTCCCTGTCTTAAAAAACCCACAAATCTCCGGTTTTATGTTTTGAATCTATAATGGAAACAAGTATTACACATGAATGAATAATGGGACCAAATATTGACACATTATGTATCTATTGAGCAATTACATGAATAATTGTTTAGTAATAATAAAAGGGTTATTTTGTTTAATTTTAGTTATAATAACGAAAATAAAATAAATACTTTTATTATTACTAAATAGTCATGTAATTGCCCAATAGATGCATAGATTAATGTGTCAATACATGGTCCCATTATAGATTCATATGCAATACTTTTTTTCACTATAGAATCAAAGCATTAAATATATAACCTTATGGCGGAGATTAAGATATTTCTAAAACTCCTGGATTTACTGGTATTTTGTCACTCCCATCATCAAAAAATTTGTTTTTTAAAGTGTGCTGCCTCAGAAGAGTCACGTACTGAGGTATATCAGTGTTTTGGTTTATTTTTGTGCCTCTGCGTATTCTAAAGACGGACGAGCTCGTCCGACTTCCAAAGGAAACTTAATCAAAATATGATGAAGTGGTTATGATTGCCGCTCGAGGCAATTAAAGGACGGCCTTAGGTGTTCATTCTCTACCTTAATTAAAACTGAGTTTTGGTGTATCCCCAGTTCCGTTGTTGTTATGAGGTGATAGACAAGCTGCTGAGTGTACTCGGTTATTTGTTTGAGAGAAATTCGTGCTCGAAGAAGTGCTCGTCACGTGCCTTGCCTGGGACCCACTTTCCATTCTTAAGAGAGTCAGGAGATCCATCTTCCTATATGATTTTTTTTATGTAGATTAAAGGCTGTTCTTGTGTCGTCAGTGAAGTTTCGGTGTTTCTTCTTCGGAATTAGCACCAGATCGGCACGCTATTACTTCAACGTGAAGTTAGTATTCATTAGAAATCTCTCTCTCTCTCTCTCTCTCTCTCTCTCTCTCTCTCTCCTCTCTCTCTCTCTCTCTCGAAATGACTGAAGATGGCCCTCTCTCTCGTAGGTTTCTTTGGCAGGGATCTCCTTGCTGTGGACTTCGTAATATATACGAACGTACAAGCTTAAAATACCGGTATATAAAACAAGATCCATGTTATTATTGGGTGGAAAATGAATTAAGATTTTCATAAAAACATTCGTTTTTTTTCTGTAATTGACGGTAGCTGCTTTGCGCTCTAATTTCCAGTCTGTCAGTAGATATGCCACCGTTTGTTTGACGGATTTCAGATAAGTAATTTGCTAGAGAATCGAATGAAAATAGAGTAGGAGGCTCGTGCACTGTCCCACTTCAACGTGAACGTTATATTGAGCTGTGATATATACGATTATAATTAGGGAAAGTGCAGAGGGGCATTTTTTTTTATGTCATATACATCAGTTACCGTAAGGTTGCTTAAGGTGATCTGAACGTTAGTGGACATATGTTCTATATGCTCACAGGATTGTCTTAATTGAGAGTTCTTGTAAGTGTGGGTCGATAAACAGAAGTACACGTTAGGACACGAAGGTAGAAAGCAGCCTTCTAACCTGCGGTCGAAGATGTGGTCCATGTAGCCTCTGTAATCCATTTAACACAACGTTTGTTAGTCAAAGTTGGGATGGGAATTTGTTGTGTGAGTTGGGCGAGTTTGAGCGTTTGAGGGCCCCAGAAAAAAGAAGATTGGAACTTGGTTGGTTTTGTTTTGTGGGGGGGGGGGGGGGTGGTGTTGCTGAGCAGCATCCAGCGACCTGTTTTCTCCGCCCGATGCCGAGAGTCAGTGCAAATATGGATCAAGGTCAAGTGGCATATTCCAGTTCCTGTGACCCGTTTTCCAGGTCGTGTTTTCTCTCTCTCTCTCTCTCTCTCTCTCTCTCTCTCTCTCTCTCTCTCTCTCTGAGTCGCTAAATAATCCCTTTGAGTCATGCACTAACAAAGGTGATTTTGAAGTTTTAAGAATGAGGACTATGAAGCTATTTTTTAATGTGTTCGTTTATTATTAGGGTCACAGTGTCTCCTGGAAAATGCTCTATTTTAAGTCCTTATTTTGGGTTGTGTTGATGTGTTTTTGTCGCTTTTTTATTTTATTTATTTTATTTTTTTTACTAACCAATCAACCATGCCAGTGCTTTGGCAAGCACAGGCTGTAATTCGTGTTGTCGAGATTTGTTCCGGGAAAATCTGGGTCTAAACGGTTAAAGGTTGTCATGGGAAAGGATGAAATAATTCTCTCTCTCTCTCTCTCTCTCTCTCTCTCTCTCTCTCTTCTCTCTCTCTCTCTCTCTCTCTCTCTATATATATATTATATATATATATTTATATATATATTTATATATATATATATATAATATATATATATATAATATATATATATATATATATTATATACATACACTATATAAAGGCAAAAGCCACGAAGGAAAGGAAAACAATGAAGTACCACAGCAAGGGGTAAATCAGCTGCCATAAGTGGCCTACACACGTCAGTCATTTAAGCTAAAATTTGTGTTTATGTGTTAGTTTTTTATTCATTTTTACAAAGTAACCAGAAATGCCTTAACGTGTGTCAGTGTCGGCATTCCAGCATCAGTGTGCTTCCTCTGTTTGTCCTGGGAACGCGAACTGCCGTTAATGAACCCTCTTTTAATGACCTAATGGCAATTTAAAGTTTTGTGACGTTCTCAGATCATTTCGAAACTTTTAATTGGCAAGAAAGAAACCCCCTCTGCCATTCCCCCGTCCCCGTGGTTCAAAATTTTTATATACTAGGCGCGTCGTCAGCGCGCCACGTCCCTCGCTCTTACCTGACTTATTGGTGGCGATTTTTATGGCTGTCCTCTTTGCTGCTCTCATTAAGGCGATTGGGACACTCTGTTTTCCTTTGGGAACGTCCCGAAGGCCTGAAAAGGTGAAGGGCCCTGTGAGAGTTCGTTTGTTTTTCGTGAGGCTCTGAAGGCATCGCGTGCCAAGGAGAGGGAGAGGTAGCCGAAAATGTTATCGCTTACTCGGGGAGCGAGCCTACAAACTGCCTTGTTGTTGGTGTTGTGGGGAGGTTAGGAAAGCCCTATGGAATAGCCTGAAAAGGTCTGAAAAAGGTGCTTCGGTTTGGGTTAAAGATACAGGAATTTTTGGATAGGATGTTTATGATTTATTTATTAGAAGGAAAATGTGAAAAATAAATAATGGACATATTAAGCAGTACAGAACAATTATTTCTGATAAAATTTAGCGTATTAATTTTAATCTTCGTTGGTGAAAAAAGGCTCTGTTTGACCTTAGATTTTAGCACGCGCCCCGCGTAAGCTGGAGGTCGGATCACGCCTTGTTTTTGGAATAGGAATAGTCGTTATCCTCTTATAAAACGGAGAGAGAGAGAGAGAGAGAGAGAGAGAGAGAGAGGAGAGAGAGAGCATAGTTTTACCATACGATGGTGTAGTGATGTATAGTTGTGATTGATTGATTGAGTTATTTCGTGATCGTATGGCTCATTTAGTAACACTTCTGTATTTTGTCAAGAAGGAGAATATGCCCCCTCTCTCTCCTCTCTCTTTCATATCCCCTCTTGTCTCATGTCATTTGATAGACGGGTGTGTATTTGCGAAAGCCTCGGTTGTTTATTAGAGCTTGTTCAAACAAACTTTATGCATAAACGTATACATTTGGGAGCTCTGTGCAGATGTAATGGCAGTCGATTCCTGTACTCTGATGATACTATTTGTTTCTCCTTCTGACATATTTTGTTGACGATTTTATACGTATTGATTGTGGAGGAGAAGGTCACATGTTGTCTCTCTAGTACTTGGAATTTCGATGGATGGGAATATCGCCTGTTTGTTGTAGGTTGTAAGTGACGTGATGGAGTAAAGCTCTCGAAAATTGGGGGCTTTGTTCGTGCTGATGATAAAAATTGCATTTTTGCATGATGTCACTGCCTCCACTCTCTCTCCACATGGCCTCGTAGGGGGTTAGTGCTGTCAGGTGCACTGTAGGCATTACTTAAGGTTCTTTGCAGCGTGCCTTCCCTAGGCCCCTAGCAGCAACCTATTTCGTTCCTTTTACTGTATCTCCTTTCATATTGTCTTTCTTCCAAGCGTCTCAGTGGCGTGGTTGGTTTGCTTCTCACCTCGGTGGTCGCGGGTTCGATTCTCGGCCATTCCATTGAGGAGTGAGAGATGTGAATTTCTGGTGATAGAAGTTCACTCTCGACGTGGTTCGGAAGTCACGTAAAGCCGTTGGTCCCGTTGCTGAATAACCACTGGTTCCATGCAACGTAAAAACACCATACAAACAAACAAACATCTTACTCCACCCTCTCCTAACACTTGAGGTTTTCTTCCTGTTACACCTTTCAAGCGTTTTACTGTCAAACTCCATTTTAGCGTCGAATGACCTAAATTCTATATTCAACTCGACTGTCTCCACTTGGGCATTTGGATTGTTTACCTTTCGACCGAAGTATGATGTCAAATTGTCATTTTCCAGTTTGTTTGTATACTTATGCCAAGAAAAAGTCGTTGCATTGACCAGTGTTGACCTCAGGAAAGACAAAGAGAGAAGATGGACGAAAAGGATGTTTTTGTCGTCACAGAACTTCAGCTCGGGAAACGTCCGCGTACTCCCATCCATCCAACAGGTGCTCCCCTGTCGTGGGATCGATCGAACCGGCGTGACGAGAGAGGAATGCTTAAACACATCCGGCATTGCAAGATGCGCATTCATATGCTTGGCCAGTGTTGCAATTGCATTTGCTTAGTGTTGTATCCTGGACTTTGCACGGCCTTGCAAGTTATTGATTTTTTATTAAAGCGACTAAAAAGGTAAATCTGAATCTGCATTTGACGTTTCAAACTTATAGTATAGTATATATATTCATTCCGTATTTTGAAACTGTGATTTGCCAGTACTATGTTCATATTATCTGTCATCATATTATGATAATATTAGATATAAAAAAAACATTACCGTGTGATATAGAAGCTGTGTGTTGTCAAGAAAAACAGTCGAAACTCACTGAACTGTTGAATTTATGTGATATTTTTCTTGTTTGATTGATTGTCCTACTGTGTGGTTGGCTTCGTGTCGTACGGCAACGCGTCACCGCCCATTAAGGGAACATTTGGCAATTCTCACAGCACACACACACACACACACACACACCCATATATATATATATATATATATATATATATATATATACTATTATATACACACACATACACGCAGATAATAATAATATTCCACTGCCTATAGTAGATTCACATCAACCGTGCATTTGATGTCTAGGCCAGTCCCTTGCGACGCTCCTGATTGGCTGTTGATAAGCCAATGACAGGGCTGGAAACTCTGTCTCTCGCGAGAGTTCACATGGTTAGGATCTATGTTTCACCTCTCCTGAGGTATACGTCTTTCAGGAGAGGTGGAACGTACATCCTGCCTATGTGAACTCTCGAGAGAGACTGAGAGTTTCCAGCCCTGTGACTGGCTTATCAACAACCAATCAGGAGCGTCGTAAGGGACTGGCCTAGACATCAAATGCACGGGTGACGTGAATCTACCACAGTATAAAAGACCAAGCCTTCTCAGCAAAGTCACTCAACGTGCAGACGCGTACCAAAAAGCCCCTATTTATACCCAGTGACGAAGCAATCTCTCTCTCTCTCTCTCTCTCTCTCTCTCTCTCTCTCTCTCTCTCTCTCTCTCTCCCCCCCCCAACTTCAATACAGGTATTAAGTAACGACAACAGTGTCGTGTTGCTATATGACTCCTCCTCCTCCTCAGCCTGCCGGCAATTGTGCTGAAATTATTGAAAATGGCTACGCAATGAATTCATTTGGATATCGAGTGTTCCATTGCTAGGAATGTCTTCTGTGGCGGAGGGAAAATCTGCTCGAGAGACCCAGAGAAAGATGGAGATTTATCCGTAGGGGGAAGCTAAACAAACCGATTGTCTTACGAGAAAGAAGCGTTACGTCAACTTTAATGTTTACGTATGATATTGGAACTGGAGTCTGTACACCACACACACACACACACACACACACACACACATATTATATATATATATATATATATATATATATATATATATATGTGTGTGTGTGTGTGTGTGTGTGTGTGTGTGTGTGTGTAAATACCTAACCTAACCTAACCTAACCTGACCTAGGACATGGCAAAAACGGTTAATAAATAAATAAATAAATAGATAAAAACAAAACAAAAACGGTTCCGGTGCAATACTTGTATACATCTTGCGAATTAACATCCCGGAAATGGATTCTCGTGACTGCTTGACCGCGAGGTCTCAAATTCGCGTTGGGGCGTTGGCGAAATATGAGTTAAATACAGTAAAGGTAGATGCTGATCGAGAGGGAGGGAAATTTCCTTCGATATTGTTAGTGAGCTTTCTATATCAAATGTCCTCGATGTAATAGTGAATGCGTAAGCCGCAGCTTTGTAGGAAACTGTTTGATAGCGAGGAGAGACATGCGTAGCTTTAAATAGACGTGGAAACTAATGTCTTCGTTGCGTGAAGTTCTGTAACTGAATTTGAAATCGACTCCATTTCAAGATGGAAAGTTGATCTCTAACATCGTTCTCCCGTAGGGGCGCAGTGCCGTCAGTGCACCTCTCGCAGAGCGCTGTATGCATTACTTAAGGTTCTTTGCAGCGTCTTTTTTTTTATCGTACCTCCGTTCATAGTCATTCTCTTTCATCTTGCTATTCACCCTCTTCTGACAGTTGTTCCGTTCTACAGCTTCGAGCTTTTCCTCCTGTTACACCTTTCAAACCTTTCTACTCTCAATTTCCGTTTCAGCTCTGAATGACCTCAAAGGTCCCAGTGCTTAGCCTTTGGCCTAAATTCTATATTCCATTCTATTCTAACATCGTTTAGAAGCGAAAAACTTGTGTGGATGTATACGGAAGTTACTTGGGTTATAACACAGTTGTTGCTCTGGGATTACTACTACTACTACTACAGGTGTTCATAATAAAATAGAATTATTCGCGTTTTTTGTTTTTAAATAGCTCCAGCGTGACCTGGGAGTTACTGGAGCTGACTGAGCATGACCGAAAATGAATTCTCAACTTCTGAATGGAGGCGGTCGTTGGCTTAAAAAAAAAAAAAAAAAATAGGATTGGTAAATTGTCCGTTATTGGCAGGAAAGAATAGGGTGCGCCCATTTGCCATCGTTTGTGGCCGCTCAAAGCTTATTGTTTTATGCTTACTGACGTTAATTCCTAGGCAATTTGGTTTTATGTTATTAGCGTACCTGTTCCGGCAAAAGTAGCGTCATCATGCAAGTCAGTGGTTGCCAGCCGAGGATCCCGGCCAGTCAGTATATTATCATTCCCATACATCTCCCCGTAGGGGGTTGATGCCGTCAATACATCTCGTGTATTGTAAGCATTGCTTAAGGTTGTTTGCAGCGCCCCTTCGTCCCCTAGCTACAACTACTTTCATTCCATTTACTATACCTCCTTTCATATTATCTTTCTTCTATCTTACTTGACACTCTTTCCTTACAATTGATTTATAGTGCAATGCGAATCTTTCCTCTCATTACACCTTTCTAACCTTTTCACTGTCAATTTCCGTTTCAGTGCTGAATGGCCTTAGTTGCCCCAGTGCTTGGCATTATGCCTTAAGTCTATAAAATAAACCTATTACCATACACTTGGATACACAATGGAACGTATTACATTTAACATTTGCACATTCCTGCACAAAAGTTACTATTAAGTAGAAGCTGCTTTCAATCCGGAGTGTCGATAACACCGAAACTAGGATGCTAGAAAATCAGGTATATATATTTTTTAATTATATATAGATATATATTTTTCCGGAGTTGAAAAAAATATCAATGCTTCGACCCCAGTTTGGTAACCACTCAATAATTATTAGCGATGTTACAAAGATGTCGAATTTCCATGCCACGTATACAACACATGATTATGTTCTTTAAGATTCTAAGGTGGTTATATCTTGAGTTCATTCCAAGAAGCTTGTTTGTGTTATACTCAGAAAGAGACAGAACTCAGAGTGAGCCTCGCGTTTTATATACAAGACACCTGATGAATGCTGACGTTCATGAGGGCGTTTGTTAAAGTAATTTAAAATTCAGTGTGTTTCAGTACTGTTCCCCTGGTTGGTGTACTCGCAGATAACTGCGGAGAAAATTGTAAAAATATTTTTAAATTGGTAGAGATGCGGGAATTTTTACACACACACACACACACACACACACACACACACACACACACATATATATATATATATATATATATATATATTTTATATATATATATACTATACACACACACATGCATACATGCATACATACACACACATATATATATCTTTCAAAACATGTCTCTCGGAGTTTCTAAGATAATCATATGATCAAGTACTGCACGTTTTCCCGTTTTGCATTAGATCGAAAAATTTAAATCTTAAAGCATAAATGATAGAAATGAAAATGTAACTCTCTCTCTCTCTCTCTCTCTCTCTCTCTCTCTCTCATTCTCTCTCTCTCTCTCTCTCTCGTTTATAAATACACCATCAGCTTTTGAGCTGTTTACCTTTCACTCTCATATTTATGAATCTTTTATCATTCGAACTGGCTCAGAAATGTAAGCTGGCTGTTTCCCATTCTGTACAGTTCTTCCTCGAGGACTCTTCCTCCGGAAAGTGATCTAACCAAAACTCTTCCGGAAGGACCATTATAAAAGATTCATAAGCAACCCCCCCCCCTACCCCAAACCCCCCCGGCGTGTTCCCATCCTTCCTTCCACCCACGCCAAATGAAAATGAAGTGCGCTGATGATGGAATGTGGAGAGATTATCTCTCACGAAGACAAATGACTTCGTCGAGAATCGGACGCCATTTTGAAACGGGAAAAAAAAAAACGAAAGAAAGACACTGGATAATGTTTTCGTTTTAAGCAGGACGTCCTGGATGGCGCGAATTTGGAAGTTTGTTACAATGTTGTCTCTATAAGCCGACGGATTCTGGTGATTTAGTTTTTTTTTTTAGATTAGTTAAAAAAACAATGATTTTTGTGACTCTATTAAGATTATATTTAATTTTTTTATTCATGTAAATTAGTTAAAAAAGAAATTATTTTTGTTACTCTATTAAGATTAAAAAGGATTTTTCCTATTCTTAATTGCTTGTGTTATTACTTTGTTTGATGGCTTCTTTTTATTGTTGGATTGTAGTGAAGAGATGCTACTTTGATTTGGTAAGTGAAGAAGATGGCAGCGGCTGGTTATGACCTGACTCAGGCCATTATTGAAACTTAATTTTTTAGTTATACATGAAAAGAAACGTATTTATTTTCTGACTTATTATTGAGAGATGGGAGGCAAATATGCGAACACGCAAATCATAGTGTTATTTTCATTCTGTATGCTTTTTTTCCCCTCCAGTTTGTTATTCGTTAATACTATTGATTTTCTTTATTCAGCTCTTAGGCACTAGTAGAGAAATTCCCGTCGGAATGTTATTGGAACTTTTTTGGTTTCACGGAAGGAATTGGAACTCGCTGCTCTTCTCTGTTAGCGATTTGACTTCGAGATGGAATTTTGACATTTGAAGATATATTAACAAATAACACTTATGTATGTATACATAACTGAATCATGAAAATTGGGAACGTGATGAATATTATATAAATAAAAGGCGAAAGCCACGAAGGGAAATGAAACAATGGAGTGCTACCTATCTGCCATTGATACGAGCTTTCTGGGTAAACATAACTTTCATATTTACGTGAGTCTACTAAGGAAAGGACGAGAGTCGAAAGGCCTTGCAGCGGTACTATATAGATATATATAGTATATATATATATATATATATATATATATATATATATATATATATAATATATTGGTTTGAGAAGGCAAAACAGAAAATAAAGATATATGTCCGTTAAAAAAGCCAGAAGTTAAACAAATTAAATTATTATTAAAATTAATTATATATTAAATTCATTATTTATTATTATTAATTATTATTATTTAAACTGTCCGTAACAGAAGTAACAATTATTATTATTATTATTATTATTATTATTATTATTATTTTATTATTATTATTATTATTATTATTATTGTTGTTGTTGTTGTTGTTGTTGTTGTTGTTGTTGTTTTGCACGTTATAAACAGCAAGAGAGTAGGACATTCAGTTGCCAAGGAATCTCTCGCACTGCATATGAACGTGAAAGACCAAGAGGCAGATGATTAGAATAAGTCAAATAGATAACGCAATAAATTCATAATAGGGAAAATCGATCAGTGAACGAATGAATACAATAGTGATTGAGTAACTGTGAAGAAAAAAAGGGAGTCCGCTTCGTCCTTTCTCATCAACTCTCAAGCGTCATTTTTGTAGACATTGATGAAAGAAAGCTTAGCAAGCAAGTTGACATTTGTTATGAAAACGAGAGAAATGTTAGCGCAACTTTAATTTAAAAAATAACGTATGATGAAATGGACACTAGTCATTATCATTGAAAGTAAGAAAAAAGTTTTTGAAAAAATGTATTGAAAAATAATTCACATTGAAAGTGTATCTTAAATGTAAGATACTCATTTAGGATAAATTAGGGGAATAAATGAAGAATGAAGGAAATCGTTGTAGTTTTCTGCTATACATTTTTTTTTCTAAATGGTAATTTTTTCAGTTCTGTGGAAGTAAACTCCTGATTTCTTCAGTTTTGGAAGTATAAACCTGAATTCTGTGGCCTCTTTTTACCTGTTTTGATAAAAATAGCATAAATAACCGAAAACAGTAATTAGAGTATCGTATTTAAGTAACCAGTATATTATAATCGAACCGTTTTACCAATGTTATGCCTTCGATATTTGCCGATTCATTTTACTTGTGGATGTGAAGAGTAAGTTTGGCACCACAAGAAAAGGATTCCTTAAACATCATATTTCCATTTATCCCAATATCCCTGACCTCTTGTCGATCTGGACGTACACAGCAACACCCCCCCCCCCCCCCCACCCCCCCCCCCCCCCCCCCCCCCCCCCCCCCCCCCCCCCCCCCCCCCCCCCCCCCCCCCCCCCCCCCCCACCCCCCCCCCCCCCCCGACTTTTCTTAAAGCTGCCCTGAGTAAAATAAAATTTGAGCGACGAGTTTATCTTGGGATGGCTTCTAAAACCTGAATACAGAGGTTTCATGGGGAAACTCTATTGCACTGGAAAGACACGCCCTATGTTTAGTGACCTAAGTCGAGTTTAGAATTCTGCGACCTGATAATTATTTAGGGGAAATTCATATGATCAAAGCTATGTTGCAACGTTTTCATTTGTATCCACAGTACATGGCAGAGGTCACGGCAAGTCTCGCTAATCGTTGCGATACAGAGGGCATGAGGACATGGTCTGATTTGGAGTCCGCGTTTATTCTCAGTCCTTCTGGGGAGGCCGGGGGGGGGGGTGTCGGAGTGTTTTCATAGTGGATGTAAAACCGTCGGAGGCCTGACACGAAAATGATGCTCCTATTAAAGTTCGTGTTTACGTAATGACAGTAGAGCGGTAAGTGTAGGTGAACTGTATATTTTCACGACGATTTTGGCTAGTTAGTTCATTTCCTTGGTATTTAGAAATCTTCAGACGTTTAGCGTTCAGGTTCAGCTTTCAGAATTTTTTTGTACTTCTTGGTACATCATTTATAGATAGCCATCTGTTTTAAATTTTTACATATAGACCGAATTATATACATTATAATATATATATATATATATATATATACAATTATATATATATATATTATATATATATATATATAATATTATGTGTGAGAGAGAAGAGAGGAGGAGAGAGACCGAGAGAGAGACGAGAGAGGAGAGTGGTGAGCCAGAGTGGAGAAGAGAGAGACGGTGAGAGAGGAGAAGAGAGAGGGGAGAGAGAGAAAATACCTGCCCGGAAGTAGTTCATATACACCCTACTCATATTGCGTGTTCTACGTACATTAGAGTTCTGGCACCGACTAGCTCTGTACTGCCTTAATTACCTACGGGAAAGGAGGTTAGTTTTTTGTTTATTTTTCCCTGCTACTTGATTTTGTTTGTTAGCTTGCCAGCACTTTTCGAAACGTATGTATAAGATGAATGGATGGCATTTCAAATTTGGGATATATGATTTTAATTTGTATATGTTGTGTGTGTAATTTTATATTCGTTATTATTATTATCCTAATGTTTTTAATATCACGGTCGGATGTTGATTTCTTTTACTTGCACGCAGTTAAAAAGCTTCAAGTTAGTTTTTACAATCCATTCCAGAGAGTTGACTCCCTATATCTACGGATCATGACGCTTGTCTCGACCCAGAACCTTTGGGGTTAAACCTTTATCGTACGTCTAACGGAAGTGTCCCTAGGACACTGCTCCTTCGGGGTTGGATCTGTTATTCTTGAAGTACATTTTCAAAGGTTATTTCCAGTCCAATACTGACCCCAAATATGAGTTCCAGCCCCGCTTCCAATTGTCTTGACCGACTGACTAAAAAGCCTGGAAGTTTGCCTGCATGCATGCACGTGCTTGCTTGAGCGCGCGGTTGCTTCATCTCCAGTCGTCACTTGTATGACGCTCCCGAGAGTCGTGCTTTACCATTGTGCTTGCCAACGCCTTTTACACCTGGTTATCTGATTGCTCGGCCCTTTTTAATTTTTTTCTCGTCATTTGGCATGCGGCTGAGTGTTTCTAGCTGGTTATCGTGCGTGCACTAAGTGCCTTCGTCTCTTCCTATTTTGGTCGGTCACAAAAGAGAAGACACTGGGTGTTGACAGCAGCGGGCAGACGGAATCCTGCAACGAGCAGTAGCAGCATCTTTGATGATGGTAGGGATGTCCACGTTTATTAATTCGTTAGGAAGTGGCAGCGCGGGTACAGAAGCGAAAATAAAACGCCCCAGATTAATAGCTGTTCGGGCGAATATACCACACTATACCCCACGCCTACACATAACACGACTTGCGACCAACGCCACCGGTAGCGTTTACGTTAGAAAAAGTGGGTCTTCCTTTCCTTTCCTTCTTCCCTCGTCATTAGTTAATTCCCTACCCCACCTGATCATTCTTTCTTTATTGCCTAGTCTCTCTCTCTCTCTCTCTCTCTCTCTCTCTCTCTCTCTCATTGCCAAACTACCCCGCCCCACTCTCTCTCTCTCTCTCTCTCTCTCTCCCCTTTCATCCAGTCATCCTTATCTTCGCCATCTCACCGTTTTTCCTCTGCTTCCCCTCTTCTCCTTCTCCTCTCTATTTTTCCCATTTTGTCACGCTCTCCTTGTCCCTAACATTTCGTTTCATCCGTATCTCTTTTTCTTGTTTCCCCGCTTACCCTCCTTTCTCCTTCCTTGATAAAATCGATTCCGATGCTCCTCCCAACTTTTCGTTTACTGTAAAAGTCTCGTTTTTCTTGCGATATCCTTGAAAAAGATTATGACACAAATCGCTGCCAGTAGACGTCACGGAAACTGAGGGAGAATCTCCCCAGCCCTCTCTCTCTCTCTCTCTCTCTCTCTCTCTCTCTCTCTCTCTCTCTCTCTCTTTCACTTCTCCCGGATTCTGTACGACCGTGACATTTACTCTATGGAATTAATTTGGTCTCTCGATGCTAAACCGAATGTGAGTGATAACGTTTTTAGTGTGTTTTGATGATCATTTTTCTCTCTTTACCTACCAGTGTTACATTTATGAGCGTAAGGTTAATTTATAGTTGGTTTTATTTATAGTATTTTTTTTGCCGATTTCTTTTCATTTGACGTCATACCACCATCCTCCTGATCGTTAATCCTCACGAAGCTTTATAATGGAACCGTCAGAATGATTGGATGAAAAGTCTTATAAATGGTATATATAGATTGCTACTGTCTGGCGATGAACGCTTACAACATGTTGTGATGGTCAAGTCGTTTTTATATGTAATATTAGAAAACGAGGGATTGCTGTTTTTAATGTAAGTGTTACTTCTGATTTTCCATGCTATTCGTGGCCGTCCAGGTTGGTTAGTCTGAGGGCCACTCTTGATAAAACATTTAAGTTCATTGAGAGGGCTTTCCATTTCACCCCTTTCTGGACGACAGGTGTCTATGAGTGCGAAACTGGCCAAATGTTCAACTACCTAACTCTGCTATACAGACCTGTTGTCCAGAAAGGGGTTGGATGGAATTCAGCTTTATGCCTGGAGACATCTGTGAACTTATGAGTGACTGTACGTATGTATGTACTGTATATGTGTGTGTGTATCTCTTATTCTGGATGATCGGCTCAACTAATTTTTATGATATAAAAAAAGAGAAATATACTTTTACTTCATTTTCTATAGCGGGCCACTTTTGGCCCACTGGCATTTGGCTGGACGACCCTGTGCTATTATATGTAGAGCTGCTTTCAGATAGGATACGCTTTTCGATTTCGTCAGTCCTGTAAACAGGAAAATGCTTTGTTCAGAAAGGCATTTGCGTTCGTCTGTTGACGAATAACTACTTCATATCCATATCCCCAGATGCTTGGATCTATTTTATCCCGGGCATTGTTTTGCTTTACTTTGATTTTTTGGGTTTTGAAAGAATAGATGTTAGGTTTTTGGTTTCAGTGTTGGGTCTAATAAATTAGAAAAGGCATCAACCCTTGATTTTTGTTTTATACTGAAGTTAACAGGATTTTTATCGAGTTCAAAAACTTCAACTTCATGACATGATAAAAAAAAATTAACATCTTCATCGACTAATTTTTACTGGAGTTAAAAAAATTAACAAAATTATCAAAGTTACCACCTTCAAGCATCTCCTGATTTTCCCCTGCACAAGTCATTTACATATTCTTCCAAAATATTATCGCTGCTCCTTCAGATGTCACGATGTTTTTCTACTTCAAACGTTGTGTAATTAGATTAAAAAAAAAAAAAAACTGTGACGGGAATACGGAGAAATCTCCTTCAAGGTGGAACTCAAATTGGATTAGTTATGACCGACGAATAGTTAATTCACGCCCTCCTCGTCTACCAGAAAGAATTCTGTTTTCTTCTACCGTCAAGAGGTAACGCCGTTAATGTCTTCGGTATTAAAATGATCCTAATATCGTTATGGTTCAGAATAGTTGCACTAGCACACACACACACACACATATACATATATAAATATATATATATATATATATATATATATATATATATAGATATATATATATATATATATGTGTGTGTGTGTGTGTGTGTGTGTGTGTGTGTGTGTGTGTGTGTGCGCGCGCGCGCTAGGCTTTCGACTTCTTGTCTTCGAGTTCTTGAGTCTGCTAAGTAAAGGACAAGAAGTCGACAGGCCGCCTTGCACAGCTCCATCGTTTCTCTTTTCCTTCGTGGATTTTTGTCTTTTATTTATATAATTCATCACGTTCCATATTTTTGTGATATTTAGTGTTATGGAACCCAAGCGTGAACTCTCTTAATTTTTCTGCATTTGTGACGCCTTTTTGATCTTTGTTCAAGACCCATAAACAGAAACTACTTCTACGACTTTTGAACATATATGCATATACACATATATGCATACATATATATATATATATATATATATATATATATATATATATTATATATATTTATATATATACATACACACACACACACACATATATATATATATATATATATTTATATATATACATACACACACACACACACACACACACACATATATATATATATATATATATATATATATATATATATATATATAGTATATATACATACACAGAAAAATGTAAATCCAGTTCACTTTGAAAAGATTAATCTGTCCTCGGAAAAGTGACATTACAATTCCGCTATTTGTATACGAGCTTTTAGCCGATAGCTTCATTCAGATATCTGGGGCCCTGGAAATGAAAATGATTAATAAAACGTCTAAAAACATATATGTTTTACTTTGTGTCTCGCGCAGTTTACAGAAGTGAATACTTCAAGTTTAAGTGTGTGACCGATCGAACTCTTACAGACAGATGGACCAGTAACAGCTTCATAAACGAGCTGGTGGGAATGAAATGACTGTAACCCACTTTTCTTAAACGCTAAATGTTAATGGCCATCTGTTGTTTGTCTTTTGAAGTATCGAGATTCCCATTTTCACTTAATTTGTCACCGTAGATCATCTTGTCCAGGAGAGAGAAATGAATCATTGGAACAATCGATATCTTTTCTCAGGTCCTCATAACCACTGTTAGGTGATACGTGAATTTGTTTCAGAGTAATATTGACTTTTAGTTTGCACTGAATGGTTTTGTTTATTTAATTACTATTTTTTTTGCATGGTGCCAGTGTACTTACAGTTGTATTGTATTTTGATAGACGAAGAAGAGAGAGCTTTACATTTCCTTTCGTGGAAACCATCACCTTTATCCGCAGAGAGATTCTCACGATGTGCTATATTATATATATATATATATATATATATATATATATATATATATATATATATATATATATATATATATATATATATGTGTGTGTGTGTGTGTGTGTGTATAATCCCAAAACATTCCCTAATAAATAACCTTGGAGAATGTTGAAGTACGCTTACATCTCTCTCTCTCTCCTCTCTCTCTCTCTCTCTCTCTCTCTCTCTCTCTCTCGTTTCCAAACTATCTTCCTTTCCTACTTCGTCAGGCGACTGCCTCTATGCCATTTTCCTTGAGTCGTTAAGAATAAGTTTTGTCTTTTCGCTCGAATTGATGTGATGTGCGTAAATCTCCAGTACGTTTGTCAATAGGCGTTAGAGTGCGTATATGACCCTATAGTAATATACTATAATATGATCTCTAGCGGTGATATAATATTTATTAGAGTTTCCGCTAGAATAGAGTTAGAAGTCCGCTCGAATGTAAAAGGTGTCAAATGTCAAAGTACAGTGTGTCCATAAGCATAAGCAAATGATCAGACGAATATGTGTGAAAATCATCGCATAAAGAGTGTGTGTATGTAGATACTGACGTTGTTTCGCTTCATTTACTACACCTCCATATGGGCACCTTTCTTGCCTTGTTTTTCTGTAGCGTAGCGTGATGGTGGATCTCTTCTATACTTTGTTCTGTAGTTTCGCCAAGTCTGCGTATCCGATTTTTTTCCATAAACCATGGCACACACTGTGCCATTTTTTTAAAAGTATCTCGCCAGTGGCTTATGCATTATATTTTTTAAATTGTCAAGTGACTTTATGGCCACATTGTATTTTCGGGAAGCCATCGTCGAAAATGGCTCGAGATTTCTTAGCGGTCGGAAGATACGAGATGGAGACATCGTCCTGTTCGCTCAGTTTATAACAGTGATGACAAAATAGCAACAGTGATGACATAGTTACTCGTAATTATTCTTCACATATATTGAAATCTGTGACTGAGAATGTGTGCTTCTTCATTAACAGTATTATTGTATTCCCACCACCTTATTCCAGTCGTGCTATCCAGCCTATCTGACGACCATTTCTGAGTGCAGTTGTGGAGTTTTCTCCCAGTTCCAGCCTTAGATCCCTGCGCTTCATTCCTTTATGCTGTGGAGCTCTTCATCTTGCTGTCCAACCGCTCTAGCGGCCTTTTTTCACTGCTGTGAAAGTACCCCAGTGCTTGGCTTGATAGCGTCAGTTTAGTAAATCATATCAAGGGTCGATTGCGTTAACTCTCTCTGCATTTTATTCTGCCATGACAAGGCTGCTTCAGTCCTTTACGTCTTGTATTGATAACTGGTGATTAAACTAATAAATTTTGTTAGTGGATTCCACAAAATTGTTATTTTAACCCCTTTCTTATATATTTTTAGTGCTTTGGATTACTGTGTCTCCACTGTCACTGTAACGGCAGTGATAATTCTCTCTCTCTCTCTCTCTCTCTCTCTCTCTCTCTCTCTCTCTCTCTCTCTCTCTCTCTCTCTCATTAATGCTGAATATGAGTAGCGTTCTCCCGAGATACGTAATAGCCCATTACTTCTGCTTTGATCAGATTAAAAGTATCAGACATAGCCGGGACTGCCTGTTAGCTCTAAACGAATCTAATTTCTTTTCCCAAAAAGCGAAGCTGTACTTTAATTTGATTGAGCAGCTGAAACAGTGATAGTGATAATTTTGTGAATCTGTGTACGATTACAACTGCGCGAACGTATGTAATATTCTGTTGTTCACGATGTATGTATAAATGGAAGTAGAAATGAATGGAGGTATTCGACTCTTAAATCTGTTCTTGTGTCTAGCACGGATAGTCTCCAGCAGGTGGACTCCTTGTTTGGACCAAGGCCTGTGACCATCGTCTCTTACAATTGCTCTTAATATATTTTAGCAGAAGTTCTGGACGGCATATGACTTCCTTAGGGTCGTAATATAGTATATTGTCAACTATCTTATATTGTCGGTACTTGCGCAGTAGGCATGTTTCTCCATTTGGGTCTGAACAAATTGTGTACACTAAATTCGTGCACGCTTTGCTAATTTTCCCTGTAAATTTTAACCTTTCCGAGCAAATTAATATCCTGGTCTAGTTAGAGCCCATCTATATAGTCAGGCTATGGCTGTTTCTATACAGGTGTGCGAGGGAATTCTTTCCTCGTTTCTGTTTTCCTTCATTCTTAATTTTTTTCTTTCAACTTTTTATTTATGAATTAAGGTGTCACCTCATTTGGGTTCGGGAGCAACTCGTCAGGGTTCCTTGCCAGTTGTTTCTCTTGTCCAATCTTTTAGTTGTTTCCGTCAGATCTTTGCTTTACGAGGGCATCAGATTGTCATTCATTTGGCATTTTATATAATAATAAGAAAAGAATGCGACAGACCCTCTTCTCAGCAGACGAAGGTTTTAGGAATTGGAAATTTTTTAGTAAACTTTCATTTACGTCTATGGATTCGATTATTTGAAAACAACAACAACAACAATAATAATAATAATAATAATAATAATAATAATAATAATAATAATAATAATAGGTACTATCCCAAGATCCCTGAAAAGGAATCTAGAAAAACTAGAGGCTGAAGTAGCTCCAGGACTCATGCAGAAGAGTGTGATCCTAGAAACGGCGCACATAGTAAGAAAAATGATGAACTCCTAAGGAGGCAGGATGCAACCCGGAACCCCACACTATAAATACCACCCAGTCGAATTGGATGACTGTGAGAGACAAAATAATAATAATAATAATAATAATAATAATAATAATAATAATAATAATAATAATAATTAATAATAATAATAATAATAATAATAATAATAATAATAATACGTGACGTTGATTAACAAAATCAGGAAGAAAGTGTCACTCATTGATGTCGCAATACAAACGGACGCCAGAGTAGATGAGAACGAAAGAGAAAAATTTGAGAAGTCTTAAGACCTGAAAACAGAAATAAGAAGGATGTGGGATATGTCGGTGCAAATTGTATCCATAATCATAGGAACACTAGGCACGATCTCAAGATCCCTGAAAAGGAATCTGCAAAAATTAGTAAATGCCGAAGTAGCTCCAGGACTCATGTAGAAGAGTTGGCTACCAGAAACAGCGCACGTAGCGAGAAAAGTGATGGACTCCTAAGGATGCAGGATGCAACCCGGAACCCCACACTATAAATACAACCCAGTCGAATTGGATGACTGTGAGGGACATAATAATAATAATAATAATAATAATAATAATAATAATAATAATAATAATAATAATAATAATAATAATAATAATATAGTAAGAGCATCAAGGAAATAGATACCCTAATCCAGACTATAAGGATTGTATCTGGGGACATCAGGATGGAGTTTGGAATAGAAAAATGCGCCTTTGTCAACATACAAAAGGGCAAAGTAACAAGGACTGAAGGGATAAAGCTACCAGATGGGAACAACATCAAACACATAGATGAGACGGGATACAAATGCCTGAGAATAGTGGAAGGAGGGGATATAAAACACCAAGAGATGAAGGGCACGATCAGGAAAGAATATATGCAGAGACTCAAGTCAAAATTCAACGCCGGAAATATGATAAAAGCCATAAACACATGGGCAGTACCAGTAATTAGATACAGCGCAGGCATAGTGGAATGGACGAAGGCGGAACTTCGCAGCATAGACCAGAAAACGAGGAAACTTATAACAATACACAATGCACTACACCCAAGTGCAAATACGGACAGACTAGACTATACATAACATGAAAGGAAGGAGGGAGGGGACTACTAAGCATAGAGGGCTGCGTCAACATCGAAAATAGAGCACTGGGGCAATATATGAAAACCAGTGAAGACGAGTGGCTCAAAAGTGCATGGGAAGAAGGACTGATAAAAGTAGACGAAAACCCACAAATATAAAAAGACAGGAGAAAGACGAAGCAGAACAGAGGAATGGCACAACAAACCAATGCATGGACAATACATGAGACAGACTAAAGAACTAGCCAGCGATGACACGTGGCAATGGCTACTGAGGGGAGAGCTCAAGGAAACTGAAGGAATGATAACAGCGGCACAAGATCAGGCCCTAAGAACCAGATATGTTCAAAGAACGATAGACGGAAATAACATCTCTCCCATATGTAAGAAAGTGAAATGCGAAAAATGAGACCATAAACCACATAGCAAGCGACTATCCGACACTTGCACAGAACCAGTACAAAAAGAGGCATGATTCAGTAGTAAAAGCCCTCCACTGGAGCCTGTGCAAAAAACACCAGCTACCTTGCAGTAATAAGTGGTACGAGCACCAACCTGAAGGAGTGATAGAAAACGATCAGGCAAAGATCCTCTGGGACTATGGTATCAGAACAGATAGGGTGATACGTGCAAATAGACCAGACGTGACGTTGATTGACAAAATCAAGAGGAAAGTATCACTCATTGATGTCGCAGTACCATGGGACACCAGAGTTGAAGAGAAAGAAAGGGAAAATATCAAGACCTGAAAATAGAAGTAAGAAGGATATGGGATATGCCAGTGGAAATTGTACCCATAATCATAGGAGCACTAGGCACGATCCCAAGATCCCTGAAATGGAATCTGGAAAAATTAGAGGCTGAAGTATCTCCAGGACTCATGCAGAAGAGTGTAATCCTAGAAACGGCGCACATATTAAGAAAAGCGATGGACTCCTAAGGAGGCAGGATGCAACCCGGAACCCCACACTATAAATACCACCCAGTCGAATTGGAGGACTGTGATAGACCCCCCCCCCCCCCAAAAAAAAAAAAAAAAAAAATATATATATATATATTATATTATTATTATTATTATTATTATTATTAGGTTATTATTATTATTATTATTATTATTATTATTATTTATAATGCTTTCGTACAAAATGCGATTTTATGCAAGACTTTCCAGACAAGATTAAAACAAAATTTAGCAAGAAATAGTTTGATTTTTTTTTTTATAATTTCATGCACGTTTTATTCAATCTTCAACTCTGAAATTATACATTCAATATTTTCTCATTGGAGATTACATAAAATTAGCTGTTTTTCAAAGATACACTTGAAAGATTAACTCCTGCTTGAAATTAATTTATGATCCTAAAAAAAAAATCTTTTTTTCTGATTCACGAGCTCGAGGGTGTAGGAGATTTGGTTAAAACTTCGTGAAGTTTAATACATTTTAAGACCATTAGTTAAGCTTCTTTTCACACTTGGACTACCATGTCTCTCTCTCTCTCTCTCTCTCTCTCTCTCTCTCTCTCTCTCTCTCTCTCTCTCTCTCTGATGACGTGCAGATGGGGGCCATAATAAAGTTCTTTATATTTACTCTCATTAGTATGGATATTTCTATGTTAGTTCCCTTCGCCTTAATTTTGAAATACAAAGTCAGTGACTTTTTCAAAACCAGAATTCTATTATGTTCCTCTTTAGCAACTGACGCTTTGCTTCGAAACAGTGACATAAGGATTACTCTTTAATACATTGTCCCTTGACGTTTTGTGAATTTTCCATGTTTTTCAATCTCCCATACGTACAGTCATTCACGAACATGGAATCTTCCGAACATCTTTCCATTTTCCAACAGTGTGGGTTGCAGAAAAATTAGTTTTACATAGTAATAGTGCTCTATACCAGCGGTTTAAGCTTAACCTAGGAGTCGTGACCCCCTGGGAGAGGTGTGGTCGGTTGGGGTTTCTCAAGAGGTCACAAAAAGTTTTCGGGAGAATATAATTTTATTTTTATATATTCGGATCAGCCAGTTGGGCTTTTTCCAGTTTGGTGAGTTTCTGTTCCTCATTGGACGAATGGTTTGCGTCCTTGCCTATCAATCTGGTAGCCCGAGTTCGCTTCCTGCTGCTGCCATTGCGGAAACAGAGGAACATAATCCTAATGATTAGAAATTCATTTCTCGATGTAATGTGGTTCTGATCCCACAATAAGCTGTAGGGCCCGTTGCTAAGTAACCAGCTGGTTCCCAGCCACGTATTAAGATAAATCTAATCCTTCGGTGCCAGCCATGGGAGAGCTGTCAATCTCGGTCTTTTTATAATTTTGTTTTGCCTGCCCTTTTCGCAAGGTTCACCATTTCGAAATTTATTGTAGGGGTTACGGTAATATCCTGATCGCCTCAGTGACGTGGTCGACTTGGTGTTGGCCTGCCACCTTGGTGGCCGCGAGTTCGATTCTCGAGTATTCCACTAAGGCGTCAGAGATGTGTACTTCTGGTGATAGCAGTTCACTCTCGACGTGGTTCGGAAGTCACGTAAAGCCGTTGGTCCCGTTGCTGAATAACCACCGGTTCCATGCAACGTAAAAATGCCATACAAACAAACAAACAAACAAACAGTATTCTTGAGAACCACTGGGTATGTAGTACATTGGAAATTATATCGGTGATGTATTTCAATTACCGTAGAGCGTTAAAAAAAAAAAATAAAAAAGGTTCGTATATTCTCAATATTTTCAGTCGAGGAAAATATATGAAACATAGTAGGAATCAGGTCCTGTGCCCCAAGTATTGATCTTTAGGAACACGACAAATTTTATACCTTCTTTTAATTAACGGCAGTTATGAGCAATATTTCCCCCCATTTGCAGCCTATTTACTTTCAGCAGAATAACCTGCAGAGTTTCGATGGAAAAGCTAATATTTCCTTTTAAATCTTTTCCCGTAAAAATTTTATTACCTAATATGTCGGCAGTGATTGATTCGGGCTTTGACCTTTAAACCTGCACCCGGCCCTCTTGCCATGATGCCACGATGCAGGAGAAGAGAGAGAGGAGAGAGAGAGAGAGAGAGAGAGAGAGAGAGAAACCAAAACGCTTAGATTTGGTGCTGTGTTATGTGTGAAGGAGTAGTACACGAATGATTAGATGGCCATATATTATATATAATATATTATATATATAATAGATTATAGATATATAATATATATATTATATATATATGTATATATATATATATATAATATAGATATATATATATATATACACACACACACACACACACACACACAGGGGCAAAAGGGGATACACGCAGATGGAAGCTGCAACTCATACATTACTTACTGTGCTGCTGTCGTTGATAAGATCTTTCATTTTTGACTCGTCAACAGTTATGAACACAACAAGGAAATGATGGTAGATGGAGAATTAGGTTGGAGGTTTAAGTACGAAGTAGTTAAGTGATGTTTGTGTATGTCTGTCGATGAGTGATACTTGCGTACATGGTTTGCCTTGGGTTTACGTTTTTTTTTTTTTTTTTTTTTTTTTTTTTTTGTAGTTTGTACTCTGCCCTTATTTTCACATGATCAATGGGAAAAACGTTATTTTATTGCAGATTTGCAGAATATAACTCTGGGGACAAAAAACTATAAGACATTAGAGAAATTTCTGTTGAACATACGATATATATTATATATATATATATATATATATATATATATATATATATATATATATATATATGCAGAAGCCAGGTACTATGTCGTACCTCTAAGTAAATGGGGATACAATCCACAATGAAGTAAATTCCTCTTGTAGTTTAAAATGTATATTACTTGTATAGGATTAAAGCTTTCGACCATCAACTGTGGTCTTGTTCACTAAAGTGAACAAGACCACAGTTGATGGTCGAAAGCTTTAATCCTATACAAGTAATATATATTTTAAACTACAAGAGGAATTTACTTCATTGTGGATTGTATCCCCATATATATATATATATGTATATATATATATATATATATATATATATATATATATATATATATAATATATACACTATATATACATAGAGAGAGAGAGATTGAGAGACCGAGGATGAGGGGGGGGGACTGGAAACCGGAGATTGTAGGAGGAGAGAGAGAGAGGAGGGAAGGTATAGATACGACGATGAGAAGCGGAGAGAATGAGACGAGAGAGGATATATACACACGATATATATCATATATATATATTATTATATATATATATATATATATATATATTCTTTTATGTTTGTGTGTTTTTGCTTATGTGTTCATGTGTGTATGAATATATATGTAATGTGTATGTTTAAATGTATATACAACATATACACAAATGTATAGGTTTATATATATATATATATATATATATATATATATATATATATATATATATATATATAGCTTATAATCACTTTAGCATACTTTACATACACACACACACCCGTACATACCTATACACATTAGTGTGTATGTGTGTGTGTGCATTAATTACAGTCTAATATATGACATTAGATTATTCCTTTGTTGGTGTCCCTTGTTCTTCAGCAGCGAGTCGTGATACGAACGAAGATCAAAGGCTTCCTAATTGGAAAGAACTGAGAGTGACGGGACCATTATCAACTGAACCGTATGTAAGAAAACGGCGAAATTACTACTCGCGTTACTTTAAGTATATCTTAGTTTTACCAGACCACTGAGCTGATTAACAGCTCTCCTAGGGCTGGCCCGAAGGACTAGATATTTTTACGCGGCAAGGGACCAACTGGTTACCTAGCAACGGGACCTACAGCTTATTGTGGTATCCGAACCACATCGAGAAATTAATGTTTATCACCAGAAACAAATTCCTCTGACTTCGCGTTGGCTGAGCAGGTAGGCGAGCGCGTAACCGACTTGTCCAGCCAGAAACTACTTGCATTACTACTTGTTACTTCTTCTGTACTATCGTATCATTGCATTGTAAAGGAACGGAAAATATTTTAAATGAATTTGTGGCGCTATAATCAATACTTCTCCTTTTATTATTACTACCTGTCCAGTTGCCACTAAATCAATAGGATGGACATAGAAAGAAAAATGATTGTATGATTTATAACAGGAACGTCAATCACTTTTACTGTTTCTATGTTATCTTCTGCAATGTGCTGTAGAACGACACTTCTAACCTTGTGTAAAAAGCGAAAAAGATGAGAACAAAATTATGTAGAAATATATGACATGCAAAAACGAATAATTATCTAGTTATGAATCCGTACATATGATAGGAATACACGTATTTGAATAAACATAAGCAGTAAAAACAACTACAAATAAAACTACACGTATTTAAATGTTATAAATAACACCAATTAATTAGTAAATAAATGGGAAGTGGGTATAAATACTCCCTAAAACAAGAGAACTCGTAAGCTAGACAGTGTTTCCCAAACATCGATAGATTTAGTATCCCTCGATAGTTGTGAATATATGCTTCAAGGTAGACTAGGTAGTGAAAGGAATGAAGAAGTGGAAATTTGATAGATAATTGATGTTGAACATTGTACCAATGATAAAGCTCGTTCGCATGTATATCCCATGAAAAGATAGTCGCTTGTACCCCATGTGTACAAAACCTGGTTTTAGGCTGTTAAAGGCCTCGGTGCAGAGGCTATGGCCCATCCGGAGGTTTGAGAACACTGGCAAGTGTGTATGGCAAGCGAGATAGCGTAGCCACATAAATTCACAGATACTCTTATCCAGGGGTTCTTAACCTTTTTTTTTTTTTTTTTTTTTTTTTTTTTTTTTTTTTTTTTTTTTTTTACTCAAGACCTCCAGTAAATTGGCCAATATGGTTCCATACTCCCTTTGCTGAAGTCCACCTAAGTCTTATTTATTGACAGTATAATTTAATATACCTAGTTTAATACATACTTTAGGTATGAGTAGCTAGGCGTAGAACATGCAGGAAAATAAAAACGCATTTATAGTTTTATAGTTATTTATTCACAAAATGTACCCGTGTATACACTGACACATTAAAATCAAATCTATACAAATATCCAGAGATCAAGTCCCGTTACCCCAGCTTGTGGTTTTCGTACCTTAGGGGTATGGATACCTCATGTTATAAACAAAACATGTAAACTGGTTTAGTGTTTATTACTCCTCCTTCTTACCTGCTACTCCTCCCCTCCAAAAATTATGAAGGAGAACAGACACAGGCAGACTGGAACAGCCATATCTATTACTGCTATCACACTACTATCATCGCTACTACTGTTCAATCAATATAGCTTCCCCTGTGGAGTGAATGAAGGGCCCTAACCTGGAGAGCTCTTGGCCTTCAACCCTCAGTCCTGTAGCCCAGTTATAAACAGATTCCCCTCAACAGGTATTGATGGCGGTAAGGGAGAGCCATGCTCTCTCTCTCTCTCTCTCTCTCTCTCTCTCTCTGGCGGGCATCAAATTAAGAAGAGATGTCGAAGCTCTAGAGAGGGAGCGAGAATGAGTGAGAATCTCTCGGCTAAATGCAAGGGAAACTGATGAGAAAAGACAAGACCCCGAGACTGGAGAGTTCTTTGTGATACAAAAATATGAATCGATGGAAAGATACAGCGTTGATGTGGGAAGTTGGGATAAGACTGACACAAAAGGATGGCGCTTTGATGGAGATGCCTGGGGAAGGTTGAGATGGAAGGAAAGATTTAAAATATCTTCAGAACCATCCCGATTTGTGAAGGCTCTTTTGTCGTCCTTTGCTTCGATGCAACACCGTAAAGAAGAGTGGAGTTAGAGTATTTTCAGGAAAGTATGAACAATATAATTAATCATTATTAAAAATAATGAGTATCCAACGGCAAACTTATTCCGGTGACTCCCAAGACTCGAGAGCGCGCGCGCTCAATTGCGAGCATTGGGCGGCAGTTTCTCCTCGACTGGCTGGTTATAGTTCTGCTCTCGTTAGATGAACTGGACTCCGCACAGATTGTCGTCACTTTATTTTTCCTTTGAAATGTCTAGTGGTTTTACTCGTTAACGAAACGCCTTTAATCTTAAATCTGTTGTGAACGCTGCTGCATGTAGTATGTTCATTTCTTACTTTTGACTGTTAATGCATGTTGCTATTTAATGTTTTCTCTACATTTTCTCATAGTTTTGCTAAAGTTTGTTTTCAGTGTCTCGTCATTAGTTCTGTTCTTTTGACATACATGTTTTGTGTATGTGTAAATGTGTATTAGAGAGAGAGAGAGAGAGAGAGAGAGAGAGAGAGAGAGAGAGAGAGAGAGAGAGAGAGAGAGAGAGAGAGAGAGAGTCTCCCCTCCTGACCGTCAATTAATAATTTCAGCCAAGGAAAAAGGATTACTGCTTGCTCTTTCAGATTCTCAAAGGATAATGAGCCAACTTTTGAATAAACCAATGTGTCCTCCTCATCCAAGCAAGGGAGAGAGGGCCAGAGGTCAGGCAACTGTGACACCAAAGGTCATAAGGTGAAGAAGGGCGCCGAGAGCCTCCGGCCTCAAGATCTATATTTGATGATGGCGGAAGTTGTCATCATCGAGGAAATTCGCTTTGTAATGGGCCTGGTGTTTAGTTATGTGGATTTGTTTTTTCACAGAGAGAGAGAGAGAGAGAGAGAGAGAGAGAGAGAGAGAGAGAGAGAGAGAGAGAGAGTTCACGAAGTGGTCATAGTAAAAGTTAACCGTTCTGTGTTGTTTCAATGTTCCTAATAATTTGGCAAACGGCTGGTCAGTATGAAGGCGGCGTACGGAAAATAGTTGAGAGTAAATATCCTTAACGCGTTGGTCCTCTACAGTTAATGAGAGTCCAGCCCTTCGTTTGTGTTTAAATTAAAAAGAAAATCTTTGATGCCTTACCCTTCTTTACTTATGGTTTTTGATGTTCCTGTTAAAAAAAAGGAAAACTTATGTATCGCCAATACTTCATTGATGCAGTTTCTTTGATCAGTATTCGATTCCGTTTGATCTGGAGGAAAGATATGCGTTCTCCGCATGCATTTTTTTTTTTTTTTTTTTGCACTGGCAGCGAGATCAAGCTTCTGTATTATGAGAAAGCGGCCACAAGAACTCCGGAACGAACCTTTTCATTGAAGAATGAAGTCGGTGAATCGGTAACTTTACGTTCAGATGAAAAGACTAGAACATCAGATCATGCTGACGTAAAATACTCGGATGTTTACAAACAATAACATTTCTGTTTCTTCATTAATGGGGTTCAACGGCGTGATTATTCCCTTTTAGCGCCACTGATTAATTCCATGATCTAATTGATCCCTCTCAGTGTCAGTCCCCCAACACTTGTGCCTTATTTGTCTTTGATCTTTGCAGTTATTAAAGGTATCTCTATCTGACCTTTCACGCGACCATTCCAGCGAGGTGGCCGCGTACTGTGCATTGTCGCGGTGCAATATCCACCAAGATCTCCTTTCTTTTCCTATTGCCAGTGTCGTTTCAGCGGACACATAGGATGTCTTCGTCTTGATTTTTCTCTGTGGTTTCCCATTTTTTATTCTTTTTTTCGTGAAGTCATTTTGTTCGGTTTCTTTATTCCTCGATTACAGTTCTTGGCTTTAAGTCCTGTTAATTTCTACCGATCTTTATTTCAGTCATTTTAAGATATTTTTCCTCTAATTTGAACATTTGAACAATTAAAGCAAGGCGTGATCAGATCTCCAGTTTTCTCGGGAAGCGTGCAAGAATTTCCCATCATGTATAAGTTGTAAACATTATTTCCCTAAATTTAAACGTAGATTAAAGCGTGCTGAAATCTAAGGTCAAATAGAGCCTTGCTTCACCAACAAAAATTGAAATAAATACGCTATATTTTATTAGAAATAATTGTTCTGCATTGTTTAAAGTGCACACTATTTATTTTTTACATTTTCATTCTTAAAAAAAATAATAGATATCCTATCTACAATTCCTGTATATTTAACTCTACGTGAAACACCTTTTTCAGACCTCCTTAGGCTCTTCCATAAACCTTTCCTACACCCGTCCCCTCCCCCAACAACAACAACAACAACAACAAAAACAAAGCAGTTTGTAGGCTTACTCCCCAAATAAGGGAAAACAAGTATGTCAGCATCTTGCCCTTTGTAAGTATGCCATTTGCTTATGATATTCAAGTGCCTTGGCATACGCATATTACCCCTGGGGAGTCTATTACTACACAACCTGCTCGAGGTGGAAGTAATATTGAAATGTGAATGAATCACCTGGCTAATTCATACATAACATCAAAGTGGAGGAAAAAAACTCTTATAAGAATCACTCCTAAAAGTCTCGGAAGCAGATATGAACATGTATATATATATATATAAATAAATGTGTTGTATTATATATATATATATAATATATATATATATATATATATATATATATATATATATATATACAGAAGCCAGGTACTATGTCGTACCTCTAAGTTAATGGGGATACAATCCACAATGAAGTAAAATATGTATTTTAAACTACAAGAAGATTTTACTTCATTGTGGATTGTATCCCCCTATATTATATATATATATATATATATATATATATATATATATATATATATATATATATATATATATATATATGTATATATATATATCTGTGTGTATTATATATACCAAGGTCACACGCCTATTTTGTACTTTTTTAATTTAAGAATATGGTCTATTCGAACCGCGTGGATTGGTATTTGGCAAATCAGATATATGCACAGCACACACAAACATATATATATATATATATATATATATATATATATATTATATATATATATTGTATATACATGACAAATATTCTCACAAATAAAAAAAAATATATGTATGTACAATAATATATATATATATATATATATATATATATATATGTATGTATGATGTATGTGAATATATATATAATATATATATATATATATATATATATATAATATATACACACACACATATATATGAGCATGCAGCGAAAAGTAAGGTGGTGTTACCATTTTCTGTAATAAACATAGTCCCTGCTTCAACTTCGCTGTTGAGGGACTTAATGTCTCGTGTACCGTTGGTCACATCGGCATTCAATTGATGTTTGCCGAACAACTGTTGGCATATCAAGTTCGTTACCCGGAACGCCTGAAAGTATAGAACTTGGCTGTTCGATAATATACTGTAATTCTGAGCAAAGCATTAAAAAGAGCGGATGCAACAAGTGCTTCCTTTAAATATTCATTCACCATCATCATAGCAGTCGATATCAAGCAAGCTGTGTAACAGACTAAAATAAAAAAAAGAAAAACGATTTTAGTTTGTTACAGCGATCGCCTGATATTGACTACTATAATGATGGTGGGTGGGTGGGTATTTTACATAAGCATTTGTTGCACCCGCTACTTTTAATGTCTTACTGAAAATTTACAGTTTTACCGAATAACAAAGTTCTTTAGAATCTATACTGTCCTGTATTCTGCTCTCTGTAATACTCCTGTGTAGTAAAACAAGAGGCTTTTCTTCAAGTATCTGATATCTTAACTGTTGGCTTTTCTGTGATTAACATTTAATGTTTACACTGTACAGAAGCATTGATCCTTCTTTTATTCTTGGATTTTATATAAGGGATATATTAACGACATCCATTTTATGCACAGCTAAATTTTTAAAAGTTGTTCGGTCGATTTTTTGCACGTTATAAGTATTTACCTTCAGTTCCTTGTGGAATGGGGTAAAATTTAAACCTTTTTATTCCCCCATGATGAATACACGTACCTCATATATAGTTCCGCGTTGGACAAGTCCGTTACGTGCTCGACTACCGATCTCAGGGTCCGGGTTCGATTCCCCGCTCTGCCAACGCGGAATCAGGGGAATTCGTTTCTGGTGATAGAAATTCATTTTTCGATGTGGTTCGGATCCCACAATAAGCTGTAGGTCCCGTTGCCAAGTAACCAGTTGGTTCGTGCCATGTAAAATATATCTAATCCTTCGGGCCAACCTTAGGAGAGCTGTTAATCAGCTCAGTGGTCGGGTTAAACTAAGATATTTTGAACTTGTTTGGGAGATTTATTACCAACGGAAGTTATTCTCCAGCATAATTCCACTTAAAAAAAAATAGAAATAAAGAGTTGATATGCGCAAACGGAAGTTGATAGAATGGTCGAAGTAATTGTGAGAGTGAGCAAAGACTCCTTGCTTAGGGATTTTTCCGATAATGGTCCTGTGGGTCATCAAATTTCGGCTTCACTTCGTTAGCCTTCGGTCAAAGGTTCTCTCATATTCCGCGCGACTCGTGTGCTTTCCCGAACAGGTTCGAACGAAGCGCAGTGACGATGGATAAAAGTGTTCTGTGAGTTTCAGTATATTGGCAGCGGTTTTCGAGCTTAGTTATATCAACGGGGCCCAGCGGGTGCCTCAAAGCACTCTTGCGAAATATAGCATTTTCTTTTTACTACTTTCCATTTATTGAGCTGGAGGAACTGAAAGCCAAAATCACTGGAAAACGATTGCAAGTTCGATGGATGGGAAATTGAAACCACTTCTCATAACAGGAGCAGATGGCGCCCAATGCGAGGGGAAAAAATAAGTAATAGAAATGAGTACCTAGTTGCATTCAGAGAAAATTCGGAATCGGTTTTATCAAGAAAGTAATAAGATGGATTGGAGATTTACTTAAAGAGGAAAAAAAGTCATTTATGAGTGTAAATTTACGATGAAGAGCAGTTCGTATTATTGTCTTACTAGGATTTAAACGAGACTGTGGTTTTAGTTTTCTGTAAAAGAAAACTGTTGAGTTGGCTTTGTCTGTCTAACCAAACTTTTTCTGTCCGCCCTTTTCAAGATATGAATTCAGCTTTTCCAAGACAAACTTACTAACTCCACAGGAAAGACTCGAGTTCTTATCATAAGGAAATGAGAATCTGTTTCATTTGAATATCGAAGACAGACCAATTAGGGTAACTTACCCAAGTTTACATGCTATCAGATTTAACTTTTTAGAAATTAAGTGGGTATAAGGTTAAGAGTTCAGTCAGTAATCATGGTGCTAATAGTAATACTATTGTATTAGCACGTTCAAAGAGGTCTTCATATATCTTTCACTGGAGATAGTACGTTCTCTCTCTCTCTCTCTCTCTCTCTCTCTCTCTCTCTCTCTCTCTCTCTCTCTTTGCGTATCTTAAATGTTAATGTTATGTACAATGGTAATTACGTAATGCAGGTGATATCAGGATTAGGACAACTTTGAATTTGAGATCAGAATAGAACGGACAACTCTTAAGCGAACAAAGAAGGAAATGGAGATGAAGCGGTTTCTGTTTTTTTAAATCTTGTTATTTAAAGTGTAAATAGAATGACAGAAGACGCGGCGCCAGTGCATCTTAGAGAGGGGAAGGGGTAGCACGTTGGAGGTTGGGGGGGGGTGGCTGGGTGGGAGGGGGGTCCTAAGAGTCGGTGTCATCCAGTGAATATATATTGTGGCACATGCACTTGATACTGTTTTCCTGTCAGCCTCCGCACTTGAGATGAGTAAGCAAGCCGAGGAGACATCTCTCTCCTCTCTCTCTCTCTCTCTCTACGGGAATCGCCTCGTTTTTAAATAGAATGGTTTTTGATTGTTGTTGTCGGGATGGTGCCACGAATAGAACGCGAACAAAACCATTATCGCTCCGGCCGCTTGGAGTCGCTGCTATGCATTCTATCTGAGAGTTGTCGTCGATGGATTCATCTTCGGCGTAGATATTTGCGACCTTTTTGTGACGATTTTTTTTTATAAAAATGTCTTTGGCTTTTCAAGAACGTCTGTGCTCTACCTTTGTTATTGTTTTTTATTTACCCCACAAGCGTTTTCCCCTGAGAAGGTTTTATTTATTTATTTTTATTTTTTAACCTATCGACTTTTTCACTCGGCAGGAGATGGCTCCGGAGTAACTGATATGAATCATGTGTAGTGTTCGGCATATTATATCTACATGGGCTTGTATTTGAAGACAACTATCAATTCATGGATTACCCAGAGTACCAACGGCTACATTTATCTTCAAGGGTGAAGCCAGAGTATAGAGAAATTAACGTGTTATTGATATTATTTCAAGCGACCAGAGTTTTTCGACTTTGAAGAGTATACCGAGCTATATACCGAATATTCCATATCATCCGTGCTATGTAGTAAGAAGAGGAGGAGGAGGAGGAGGAGGAGGAGGAAATCAATGTGGAAGTTGAAAACGAAAATCGGGTCATGAATATTTTAGTACCAAGTTTCTTTAGTACTCTTTCGTTATGACGAAATGCACTCTTTTCAATGATTCACGAAAAAGGTTGTTTATTTCTGTGCAAGAATTTGTGAGCTGTATATAATTTATCGACAGGTTTATTTGAATGTGTTGTTATGCGTCTGTTATTTATTTACTGTACTGTATCTGCTTTTGTAAGTATCAGTAATAATGCATGTGCTTATATGCACGTACAGAATTTTCATTGTCTATTTTTTAATACCAATGTTAAATAGAAGCTAGATTAGAATATATTCCGGGACTCACGCATTACTTCATGTGGGAAAAGCTTTCGTGTGTATGGCCATCTTCTCTCAGATGGCCATACACACGAAAGGTCGTCACCACCAGGCCAAAATTTCAATTTTAAGGATTTTCAGTCTGATGCCTCCCAGAGTTGCAAGAATTTTGATGACCGTGACTTTATAGACTTTCAGTAACAGCCTGATAGCCGTATCTTGCATGGAGATCGACCACTGAAAAGTCACAGTAGGAATGAGGCATGCTACTGGCAGATTTTGTCAAATGGGGCCACTTGTAATTTTCTTTGGGACTTCGGGACGCACAGTATTTTCTGCATAACATTCCCTATATATGCATCTAGTATGATACCAAACTGCAGCCTTAGAATTACTGACATATATTTTTTAACTCCGAGTTGTTTTTATACTCGGTATGTTTCGTTTTGGAAAAGTATGTTGTCATAGATGAGTGGTTCTCAAAGGGAAGTGAATGTCTTACGAGTCTCAAAAGTTGTGATAAAGTGTTGCAGTAAAATGCATCGTCGATCCTTTTCTGTCTCGGGTGAAGACGAGTGGAGAGCGCCTCAGCGGCGACGTCTGTATATGGTGTTGGCGTGCTACCTCGGTGGCCACGAGTTCGAATTCTCGGGCATTCCATTAAGGGTTGAGGGATGTGCATTTCTGGTGATAGCAGTTCACTCTCGACGTGGTTCGGAAGTCACGAAAAGCCGTTAGTCCCATTGCTGAATAACTACTGGTTCCATGCAACGTTAAAACAACGAACAAACAAACCATGGGAGGTGCTCCACCTATCGCCACACTGTGAAGCTTATGGATTGGAAGATTACATTTCTCCATGTGTATTTGCACTTCTTGGAAGCCCTACATGTAGTTGTGCATATAATTGTTGGGGGTCCTAGCATGTCTTCAGGAACATTAAAACGTTGTCCTCACCATGTAGTACATACACCGCCAGTTCACCCATATTCTATTCTGGTTGTTTTCTAATAAACAATGTTTGCTGGTCCATCGATGCTTTCCCCATCTTTTGCTCTGGATTATCCTCATCTCAGTGTTTGTTGTTCTAATGTTTTTTTTATTATTATTATTATTATTATTATTATTATTATTATTATTATTATTATTATTATTATTATTATACTTAGGAAGCAGACCCTCTCTCAAGCATACTTTATTAAAAGTAATGGCCACTTCAGCAGCGTTACGCTTTTAGAGATTTCTTCTCCATCTTTCGAATCTCTACAAGCGTAACGCTGCTGAAGTGGCCATTACTTTTAATAAAGTATTATTATTATTATTATTATTATTATTATTATTATTATTATTATTATTAATTATTTATTATTATTATTATATTTTCTTCGAACAGAAGTGTCTTTGCGAATGTGGCAAGGGGATTTTATTTATTACCACACACACACACACACACACACACACACACACACACACACACACACACACACACAAAGAAGTATTAGTCCACCTTTCCAGGATATTCACTTTATTTTAACCTCAACCTAACTCCTCCTTCAATCTCCAATCACAACGTCCTTGACCGTTTCGTGACTGAACCATTTTGATGTTGCGCTGCAAATTTCATTTCTCTTTACCCAGGTCAAAAATACTGGAAGATTCCTTACGAGTGATTCACCAATATTCCTCAAAACGTGTCATGCGATGTCAGGGAGGGTTGTCTGGGTTTCAGATTAAAAAAAAAAATTGAATCTGTCGTTTATTATCTCGTCATCTTCAAGCCTGATGTTAGATTTAGATTGATCCCGGAGTGAGCTGTCCCAAATTCTTCTTCTTCTTTTGGATAAATGAACTTCAATTCTCTTTTTTCATTTATAGTATTAATTTCCCTGGTAATAGTTGAGCGTGGCAAGCGCCATTTACACTTATGCTCCTTTCTGTAGGATCTTTCAACAGGTTTACTTTTATACAGGGTTTCCATAAAGTCCCAGTACCATTACAAGTATTTATTGATTGTAATTAAGTATTGGGACTTTCTGGACACCATGTACATTAACATCAAATAGAATATAAACAAGGAATTATGGAAAAATAACGTCTATTTTGTTTGCTGTGTATCCCTAACAACACTTTAACCCACGCCACAGGAGTCTGTCATGCAATATGGCAACAAAGTCTACCCACTCACCGCTACCGACATCGGTTTCAATTTCATTGCGATAACTCGCTTGGGCGTCATGATAAAGTCATTAACCCTGGCAAACTCGTTATCTCCCTTTTTTTTTTTTTTTTTTTGTAGTGACGGTGGTTAGCGCTAATAAAGTTTGGCAAACTTTGCGGGGGCTGGCAGCGGTAGCATTGTTAGCACTTGGCGACTGTTTGCCTGCCTTTAAACCACACTTGATGGTGTCTGCCGAGGTGGGAGAGGTCCTGTACCTTCTTAGCTGTCGGCGTGTTGCTCGTTGAGGTTGATGGACGATTTACCGATTCCCCCAACAAAAAAACCAAAAATAAATAAGAAAAAGCCCAACAAAAAGGGAAAAAACTAAAACTAAAAATCCCAACAAATGGAAAAAATAACAAATAAACAGAAAAATCGATAAATAAAATAAAATAATAGATAAATAAATAAATAAAGAAAAATCGATCACGTATGGGCTGCGGGACCTAGTAGGCTTTTGTTTCAGGTAGGACAATCATACTCAGAGGTTTCTCGTCATTACTATCCTTTTATATGTCAGGGGAAATCGTTCAAGAGGGATATATTCTCTTCCTAAACACGCGCGCGAACTTATGTGCGCAGTTTTTAAATGCGCCAGAATACGGACGCGCACGGACGTGTAAAAATAAAAAAAAATAATGAAAATGTGCCAACAACTTTAATATTGGTATTGTTTATCTGGAAAAAAAAATCAAGGTCTGAATTTTTCACGTCGAAAAGTTCAACCATACTTACATTGAGTCATTCATTCATCCATTTGCAGGATCCTCTATAGGTCTCCTTACTAACGTTGAGAGAGAGAGAGAGAGAGAGAGAGAGAGAGAGTGAGTCAGTCATTAAATTAAACGTGTACTCATGGGTCCCTCTTTCTAATCTAAGGATGAGAATGATTTCATAAAACGTAACAGTATTCCGATGTGTCTGGACAACAGTCAGAGAGAGAGAGAGAGAGAGAGAGAGAGAGAGAGAGAGAGAGAATATAGCGAAAAACTCGCGAGTGGCACTTTATTTTGGTCGCAGCGGTGCCAGTGGTGGTGGTTGGTGGTGGTGGTAGTGGTGGTGGTCTGAGCCAGCGAGGCCGATTCGCCCTCGAAGTTGGCCCGTCTTGTAAACGTAGTAGTGTGACTGCAAGTTTCCAACAGCTTCAGTATGATCCCAGTCAGTCCCACCAACTCCGGCCTCCGCTGCTGATACTGCTGCTACTACTGCCTGCTTGCCACACTTTTTAGCGCTAAACACTAATGTCGAAATTAACCCCAGCTCGCTTGAATTAGCCCCATCATCCCGTTTCACCGCCGATGTAAAGATACTCTCTCTCTCTCGCTCTGTTTTCTTGGAGATGTATGATCATATCTTACGTGTTTTCCGACGCTGTGTTATTTAAGTTTTTATATATATAATATTATATATATATATATATATATATATATATATATATATATATATATGTGTGTTGTGTGTGTGTGTGTGTGTGTGTGGTGTGTGTTTTGGTATATGTATATATATATAAACAGTAAGTATATATATATATAATCATTATATATATAAATATATATATACATACATACACACACGCACATGACAAAGCAAGTATGAGTAAGTATGAATGTTGTAACGTATAAGAGTTTTACAAAGACCGTGTTGGAAGTAAGTAGATAGATGGAGGTAAACAAACATGAACTCGGACTCTGAAGGCCCTCAACACAACACCCTGACCTTTAACAGCCACTTCTTCATTGCATAATTTATCGTCACAGGTCATGTGTTTTATTTCTTCTCTTCGGGCTGTTTTGAAATGTTCCCCGTGTGAGATGGGAGGTTAGGGGGGGAAAGGGGGAGGTTGAGAGTCGATTGCTCTTTTGCCCAGGCTAATAAATTTTGGAGCAGCCTTCCTGCTGACGCATTTCCCTGGATTAGTGGTGATTCTCTTCCCTGTGGCTGTCCACATTCTGGAATTTTAATTAAATTTTTATATTATATTAATAGCGGATATATATATATATATATATATATATATATATATATATATATATATATAGATAAATAAATAAATAAATAAACATAACATCACGTTTTATATACTTCGTGATCAAGTTATTTCATATTATATATCATATATATATATATATATATATATATAATATATATATATATATTTATTATACTAATATATTTATATATATATAATATATATATATATCCTATATATATATATATATATATATATACCAGTAAATGCTAATAAGATCTGTAAGTTGCTTTTGAGTGAATGAACGTAGTTGGAAGGTCTCTCTCTCTCTCTCTCTCTCTCTCTCTCTCTCTCTCTCTCTCTCTCTCTCGTCTCTCTCTCTCTCTCGTCCTCTCTCTCTCTCAACTTTGTCTCTCCGTGATTGACGAAATTTTCATATCCACTGGTGTGTTACGATCGTCTTCGCATTGGATCCCTTATTTTGTTTCTTTAGCTAAACTTTGATGTTAATGTTTTGCTGTATGAGAGGGCACATACAACACACACACACACATTATATATATAATATTATAATATATAGATATATATATATAATATAATATATATTATTATATATAATATTATATAATATATAATGTGCTCTGAAATCGCGGAAGATTAGAAGTGTCTTAAATATTAGCCGTAAGTCGAGCATAGCCATAAAGTACATTTTTAACGTGGATAATAAATGGGACTTGAGCAACGACGCTGCTTCATTGTAGGAAACGCCACCAGGATCCTTTTCCAACTTCGAGATTTGTACCATAGTTGTAAATTACGGCAGTGGGAATATAACTGTTGCAGGTTGTCCCCTTGTTAGTTGTCAAGACAGTTGTTCGATATTATTCCTGTGGTATTTTTTTCCCCATTTCCTTGGTCTTATTATTATTGTTTTATCCCAGTACGTTCGTTAGTGGAAGTACATTAATAGTTTTCTTTTTTTTTTCTTTTTAATGTGGCTTGCGTCTTGTGAATCTGTTTGATTACACTGATCGCCTGTGTAGGTGTACTATGTTGTACCGTAGGTCGAGATTTTCGCCTAAAAAGGTCTGAAAAAGGTGTCTTGCCTTGAGTTAAAGATACAAGAATTTTAGGATAGGATATTTATGATTTGTTTTATTAGAATGACGCGCAAAAATAGATAATGTGCATGTTAAACAATACAGAAAAATTATTTATAATAAAATTTAGCGTATTCATTTTAATTTTCGTTGGTGAAGCAAAGCTCTATTCGACCATAGATTTTAGCACATGCAACGAGTAAGCTGGATGTCGGATCACTTCTTGGTTTTAATTTTTTTTATGTGATAATGTCAAACGTTTTAGGTTTCTGTGTTTAAATAAGTAGAATACTTGTTACAATTCTTTTCCGTTATATTTTGAGGTATTTGAAATTCAAAGTAGTCTATGCTGCCTATTTAGATATTAAAATAGATATTTTCATTCTCTCTCTCTCTCTCTCTCTCTCTCTCTCTCTCTCTCTCTCTCTCTCTCTCTCTGTTGGATAGGTTTTCGAGCAAATTGGGAGTTAATGATCATTTCATGTAGAAGTTGGCAGGTCTTGGAGGAACTCGTGCCGAATGGTCTTCGGAGTTGTGTTCAGTGAAGCCTGGTCATGTGCGGATCAATACGGACACGTTGTCGGTCAATTTAGTGTATTGCTGACGATAATTTTGTTGTGTAATGAAACTTGATGACTTTTTTTGCTGTGGTAAGTTTAAACAAAAATAATTTATTTCTATCTCTCTCTCTCTCTCTCTCTCTCTCTCTCTTCTCTCTCTCTCTCTCTCTCTCTCTCTTAGTTGGTTAATTTTGCGTATTGTTTACGATAATTTTGTTGTGTAAATGAAACTTGACGACTTTTGCTGTGGTAAGTTTAGACCAAATGTTACTATTTCTCTCTCTCTCTCTCTCTCTCTCTCTCTCTCTCTCTCTCTCTCTCTCTCTCTCATATTTAGTTAATTTTGCGTATTGTTTACGATAATTTTGTTGTGTAATGAACTCGACGACTTTTGCTGTGGTAAGTTTAAACCAAATGTTATTATCTCTCTCTCTCTCTCTCTCTCTCTCTCTCTCTCTCTCTCTCCAGAGCAAGAATTTTTCCTTTTTTCCCCGAAGTATTTAATGACATTAACCTTTTCTTCCCACGCTTTCCGCTTTTAATTAATCTGTTAGGTCTGTTTTCTTCACTAACTGACACGCAAGGTATACCCACTCTGCCTTCCAAAGAATCTTGAATGACTTTTCTTTTGTTTTTTTTTCAGCGCTGTTAATGCAAATAAAATTCACCTTTCAGAGTTTTTCGGCGTTTGACCGAAGCGGTTCGCTCGCAGACAAAATAGTTTGTTGTTGTTGTTGTTGTTGTTGTTGCGGTGTTAGGAAAGCCCCGTGGAAAAGCTTAAAAAGGTCGGAAAAAGGTGTTTAGGATAGGATGCCATGATTTGTTGATTAGAATGAAAATGTAAAAACTAAATAATGTGCATGTTAAAAAAGCTGATTTCTAATAAAATATAGCAGATTTAATTTTCGTTTGTGAAATAACGCGCCGAGTAAGCTCGATGTCGGATCACGCCTATCAGCTGAGCTTGGTTTTACTGATCATGAAGTTGTTAGGTTTATTATCTATTCGTTAGCCATGTTTTCGTCATCTTACTCTTAATGTTTGTTAAACGAAGTATCTCGGATCTTCTGTCCTTTAATGAATGAGTTTTGTTTGTGTAGAACTAAATTTGCGCGCGATTTTCTGTTCTTGATGTTGTGTGCTTGATATCATCATTGGAATTAACCTCTACGTTATATACTAGTTCGACATGTAAATCGCTTTTATAGTTCCTCGGACGAGTGGTTTTCGCGCTCGGCCACCAATCCGCTGGTCCGAAGTTAACGCGGAATCAGAGGAATTTCTTTCTGGTGATAGAAATTCCTTTCTCCATATAATGTGGTTCGGGTCCCACAATAAGCTGTAGGTCCCGTTGCTAGGTGACCAATTGGTTCCTAGCCACGTAAAAATATCTAATCCTTCGGGCCAGCCCTGGGAGAGGAGCTGTTAATCAGCTCAGTGGTCTGGTTGAACTAAGATAGACTTAAAACGTTATTATGGTAAGAAGTTAAGTTTTTTATTTATTTTTATTTTTTTTTTTCAAAAATTTCTTTTGAAAACTTTTTTTTTATGTTATTTGTGTCCATTGACTCCATCGTTGGGAAAAACCAGACGTCCTTTTACTCGCATCTTTTTCGGCAGCAATTTTCGCTCCTCTTTTTTTATGACAATCCTCTTCGATTATTTGCTCAACCTGCCCTGAAGACCCCCCCCCCCCCCCCCATCTCCCCCTCCCGCTCCTCTTCCCCCTTACCTTACCCTTTTCTCTCTCTCTCTCTCTCTCTCTCTCTCTGGCCTCTCGTCTCTCTCGTCTCTCGTCGTCCTATCTCTCCAAACTGTCAAGAGATGCTATCGGCGGTGGTCTGCCTTCTCTTGAAGGAGAGTTTGGACAACGCCAGCATCCCTCCCGCTGCCACTTCTCTACGACAGGAGTGAAAAGAATAAGTCTCCGTGAAAGGCGGGAAAAAGGGATGGGAGGAGATGAGCTGGAGCGTGTCTCTGAAAGAGAGAGAGAGAGAGAGAGAGAGAGACCTTACCTTACCTTAACAGACCTTACATCTTGTTCGGGTTGCCCCAGGTCCCTCAGTGTGAGGCACCTCTAATGTCTACCAGAGAGTTGCTAGTACATCTTCCGGTATATTTTGCATCTTCCAATCTTGGATGGTCTGGGATGCAGTTTTAGATATTTGTCGAGCTTATTCTTAACACATCTACGCTCACTCCTGATATATTCCTCAGATGAGCTGGCAACGCATTGAATAGACGCTGCATTATCGATGCTGGTGCGTAGTGGATTAATGTCCTGTGTGCTTTCCTTATTTTTCCTGGTAAGTTTTGGGCACTATTAATCTACCTCTGCTTGCTCTTTCTGATATTTTTAGTTCCATGATATTTTCTGCTATTCCTTCTATCTGTTTCCATGCCTGAATTATCATGTAGCGTTCTCTTCTCCTTTCTAGACTATATAATTTTTAAGAATTGTAGTCTTTCCCAGTAGTCAAGGTCTTTAACTTCTTCTATTCTAGCTGTAAAGGACCTTTGTACACTCTCTATTTGTGCAATATCCTTTTGATAGTGTGGGTACCATATCATATTGCAATATTTCAAGTGGACTACGAACTATGTTTTATAAAGCCATAATCATGTGTTCAGCTTTTCTTGTTTTTTGAAGTGCCGTAACAACATTCCCATTTTTGCTTTACATTTTGCCAACAGAGTTGCTATTTGATCATTGGCATAACATGTTCCTATTCATCATCACACCAAGGTCTTTAACTGCTTCCTTATTTGTGATTGTCTCATTATTAGGTCCCTTATATGCATATAGCTTTCTTTCTCTGTCTCCATAATTTATTGATTCAAATTTATCAGAGTTTAAATACCATCCTATTTACCTCTGCCCAATCATATACTTTGTTAAGGTCTCTTTGTAGAGCGTTCCTATCTTCATCACAAGTAATTTCTCTACTTATTCTTGTGTCATCTGCGAAACTACTCACTACGAATCCTTAACATTATTGTCTATGTCTTCAATCATAATACAAACAGTATTGCAGCTAACACCGTACCTTGCGGCACACCGGATATTACCTTGGCTTCATCCGATTTCTCGTCGTTTGCAATAACTATCTGTTTTCTGTTGTGTAAAAAATTCTTTTAACCATCTTCCTACTTTATCCACGATATTGTGTTTTCTAATTTTCTTCGCTATATATTATGGTCTACTTTATCAAAGCTTTTGCAAAGTCTAAATAAACCACATCTGTTTCATTTCCGCTTTTCATATTTTTGAATATGTTCTCACGGTGGAACTAACCAGTTGGGTTTTGTGTACTTTTTTCCGGGTACGAAACCATGTTGTCCTTTATTTAAACTTAAATTATTTTTTATTAAATGTTTCATAATATTTTTCTTCATTACCCTTTCATACACTTTCATAATATGTGATGTTAGACTCACAGGCCTATAATTACTTGCCTCTAGTCTTGATCCACTTTTGAAAGTAGGGGTAATATATGCTAATTTGTGCTCATCATAAATCTTGCCTGTATCTACACTTTGTCTTAATAATATTGCAAGTGGCTTTGCGATAGAATGAACTTACTTTCTTTAACCAAATAGCAGGAATTCCATCAGCCCTGCAGCAGCTCCATTTTTAATTTCATTAATTGCCTGCACAATATCAGCTTCATTAATATCTATGTCAGCTAAATATTCACTATTTTCATTTTTTTTCCCTTACTTCTATATCATTATCTTCATTATCTATTCTAGGGGTGAATTCTCTCTTATATCGTTCTGCCAGTATGTTGCAAATTTCCTTTTTTCATTCGTTAATCTCCCTTCAATTCTTAGAGGGCCTATTTCTATTCTTCTTTTATTCATCTTCTTCGCATATGAGTATATAGTTTGGGATTTTGCTTGATATTTAATAGGGTTTTTTCTTCCAAGTCCCGTTTTTCATTTTCTTTTGATTGTATAATCTTTTGTTCTGCATTTTCTATCTTACTTTTTAGTTCTATAACTTTCCATGCATTTTTTTTTTTTGCTAGACCTTTTTTCCACTTTCTGATTTTCTGGAACAAGATCCTTCTGTCTCTTGGTATGCATGACTGATGTTTACTTTTCTTCTTCGGTATATATTTATCCACTATTTTCTCCAATATTTTATATAATATCTCCGTATTTACCTTTATGTCATCACTTACGAAAATATTATCCCAATCTTTGTTTAATTCTTCATTTATTTCTGACCATTTTATATTTTTACTGTAGAAGTTGTATTTTCCATATCCTTCCACCCACTTTTTCATTTCTTGCTTATCTCTGTTTTCACTTGCTTTGGAATGGACTGTTAATTCTATGACATTATGGTCTGAAATACTCGCATTATAAACTATTATTTCTTTAACATAATTCATCTCGTTCACAAATACTAGGTCTAAAGTATTTTTCCTTTCTTGTTGGCAGGTGATTTATTTGTTGAATGTTGTATTCTAGTAGCATATCTAATAGCTTTTCGAATTGCCTCTTATCTTCTGCACTACTATTACTCTCTTTTTTATATGTATAAGTACATCCACAATCTCCTATTCGTTCTTTCCAGTCTACGAAAGGAAAGTTGAAGTCTCCAGATAGGAGAAATAGTCCAGTCCTTGTGATTTCTACATATATCATCCAATTTTTCTATTATTAAGTCAAACTCTTTAGGATTAGGAGGTCTATATATTACTATGTTCATTAATTTTTCAGATTCAAATTCTACCGCTAAGTTCACATTCTGAGTTACTATATTTCTCATATATTTTTCCTTGTTTTTTGTCTTTCCCATATATTGCGGTTCCCCCTTGATTCCTATTTTTTCTATCTGATCTATAAGTTTGAAACCCTTTTATTTGATCATCATTCCCAGTCTCTTGGGAATACCAGGTTTCACTTATATTCATTATATCTATTTTCTTTTCAATTTGGGTTAGTTCTTCTAAGTACTCTATTTTTCTTTTTGAGTTACTCGTAACTAAACCCTGCGCATTCATCACTATGATGGTTTGCGTGTTTTCTCCCCTTCATTTAATATTGGTAATAATAGGATTTTCCCATGTCTCTTTCCTGTTCTGGTATGTTGTTCTTTTTTTTCATTTCCAGAAATTCTGACATTAAAAAATCCAACTTTTCCATAATATTTGTTCTTCCTTCATCATAATTATTCATTTTGTGTCTGAATCTGCAATTTTCTCCATATCGCAATATCCCCTTGCATAATAAAAACAGTTATTATCTCTTGAGTAGAATCTTGGAGCTGATGCATTGAAATTTTTTGCTGGCACCTCTGCACTATCTCGTTGATGGCTTGCTTTTTTCTTTTACCTGATATTCTTCATTCCTCTCTTTATTTGTTTCTTTCTTATTTGGATTTTATTGCTTGACTGGTTATTTATTTGATTATTTTTCATGGCTACAGGGTGCATATATTTACATTTTTTGTCGAACTTACATCCTTTTCCTTCTTTTAGGTTTTTGCATATTTTTGGATGTAGATCTCTGCAATCATCCTCATATCCATCCAAGTATGCACATTTACCATATATTTCATAGTTGTGACATAACCTTAGGATGTTTTGTAGTAACATTTTTCTCCATATCTGCAATTCCCTCTTTTCAAAAGGTTGCAGACTTTGTCTTTTTTGTATATTTTTTCCTCTTTCCCGTCATTGTGTAGATCTGGGTAGAGCCTCTTCGGCATTTTCTTTTGTGCTGTCATATCGTAATTTATTTCTTCGTAGGTATGCTGCTTTATAGCCTCATATGTAGTATCAATGAGTATCTCTGCATCCATACTTTTATCTTGTTCTTTGTTTTCCTTATCTTTTTCTGTCATTTTCAGTTTTGTTTACTTCTCTTTACGTTTTCCTCTTCTTCTTTTCTTCTTCTTCTTCTTCCTCTTCTTCTTCTTCTTCATCCTCAACTATTTGTACATTCAATCTTGATTTAATAACATTGTCTATCCATGGTAGACATGTTGAGCAAAAAATTCTTGTGTCTTTTCTCATATCTTGCATTACCTCAGCACACTGTGGATGGGTCGGAATGTTGCATGCAGCACATTTTCTGATTAGGTTTTGTGGATTAACTATGCTATACCACACCTTACACAGTTTACATGCTTTTGGCATTCTTTTTCCTAATGCATCAATTAGGATATTCACAAGGTTCACTTTATTCATTTTCTTTGTCGGAATATGTTGGTTTATGTATATTTTCTTTATGAGTCTCTTGACCACTTGGATTTTATTTGGAACTTCTTCAATTATTTTCAAGATGTTTTTCATTTGATTTGTTCCAGTTTGAAGGATTGTATCCTTCTAATATATCTATGAATGATTTTGTATCTTTTTGGTTAGAACTGTTGCTGATTTCATAGATCAGAAATGCCAGTTCCCTTCCTGCTACCTCATCGTATTGCGAATCTGCCAAGCAAGCTAAATCTCGCCATTTTTTTCCGCAGTTGGAGCTTAACTGCCATCTTGTTCTGATTTACAGTATTTCACTTGATAAACTAACTTAGAATTGACGCTTTATCCTACTATTTCCACACTAATCTTATCACCGATAGTTCACGACACTTCTAGATATTTCTCAAATTCTAGACGTATGTTAAACTTGTGATATTTGTTGATTAATCTGACTTCGACCAGGAACGTCTCACCAAGCAAGATGACTACCACGAGAGAGAGAGTGAGAGAGTTAGTCTTTGTCATGACTATTTGGGACTTTTTTTTTTTTTTTTTTTTTTTTTTTTTTTTTGGTATATCAAATCTAATAGTCGGCTGAAAGGAATATCCCTGAATTTTATGAGAATGTTTAAGTAATATCTATATTACACGTAAATAGCCTAGTCTCATGATTAAATGCGTATATATATTTGTACGTAATTAAGTTATTAGTTGAGGCTAACCGGAAATGCTTCAAAAGAAACGACCAAGTGCAAGTGATTTCGTGTTTCAGACATCTTCTTCATGGTAAAAAGATGTGGAATATACACGAAAGTGCTCGGCACTGTGTCCCTGCCATATCCGGCAAGAATTTCCTGATACTTGAGGGGAAAAAAATTACATGTGTGTATGTATATATATGCGCGTGGTTATATAAGTATGTATACTGGTTTCAGAGATGTTTCTTCGTAGCTTAAGCAAAACACTTGATCGTCATTGCATTCCATTTTCTAAAGATTTTCCTTCTTTCCGTTCTTGCGTTTATTTCTTTCTTAAATTTCCTTACCCCCAAAGATTTACCTCAACGTTGCACTGAGATTTATTACCGGGGTTGGGGAGGGGGGGGTGGAGTTGGGGGGCGAAACCTTATATTTGGCAGATTCGACGCGGTGCGCATTTTTAAACGTAAATATTTTGTTTCATAAACACGTGCTTATGATAACGGGGATGCGCCTGGTGATTGACGAGGCCAGTCTTACATCGCCATGAATGGGCGGGCGACTGTTTACGCTAGCCGGCGATAAGAAGTGCTCAAGGAGGAGGAGGAGGAAGAGGAAGAGGAAGATGAGGAGGAGGAGGTGGAGGTGGAGGTGATGAGGCTAAGATTGATGCGGCGAAGGGGGTGGGAAGGGAGACGGCAATGATAAGGGAAATGTATTTGAGAGATCTCGAGAATTTAAGAGACGCGCCTTTCATTCACTGGCCTGTATATAAATAGAGAGAGAGAGAGAGAGAGAGAGAGAGAGAGAGAGAGAGAGAGAGAGAAAGAGAGAGAGTGAGTTAATTTATACGCCTTGGCTTTGACAGGTGTCGAAATGATGTCCTTATTGTAAAGTATTTGTTTGGTGTCGGAACTCTTGAAAAATGATTGTAACGTAAAGTTTTCTTCTCAGATGTCAGATGAGTGAGGGCGACCTTCATCAGTGTTCGGCTTTTATTGAATGGAGCAAAGTCTGACGATCTGAATCCCATGAGTAGATTGTTCATCTCTCGCGACAATTCGTGACTAATGGCTGCTTGGCAGAATAAACCGTTGCTTAAGTAGCGAAAATTACTTCAATGAATGCTGTTCAGTGAATAAAAAAAAAAAGGATGATTTTCATCCATAGAGGCTTGAAACATCTCGGGTTGAGTGGATTGCTGTCTAACTTGGTACATACAAAAGCGGACGCCACGTAAAGATTTTGTTTATATGTCTGTCGCCCCTGTGTCTGTTACGCTTACCTGTTGATTGCAACCCTGACATCACGCATACATGCGCTGAAAAGGAGGTTATCCGTACGTCTACCCATTGGAGTTTCTGTCCTGCATGAATGGTCATCCCAAGGTACTTCTTCGTAGTTGAGGGAATTTCAGTCAGACTTGCCATAGGGGTATAGGCCATAATAATTCATATTTGTCCAAGGGGAGGGGGGGGGGGGGGGATCTTCTGTCTCTGACTTGCCACGTTTTTTAAGCTCCTCTTCCTCCTCCATGGCTGGACGGGATATGTATTTTTGCAAACATCCTGTCGAGAGAAGCCGGTTTGTAAGGGACGTGCATTGCTTTATATCAGACCCACACGTGCCTCATGGAAACAAGAGGTATACATGGAAAAGAGAATTGTATAAGTCTTTTCCCAAAAAGAAGTGACATACCTGTCTCTCGAGAGATGGACAATTACGGGAACTGGGGAATTGGAACCACGAGTAAACGTGTGTAGGAGGAGGTGGAGAGAAGAACAAGAATCGGACGTTGAACATTGCAGTAAATCAGTCATGTTGAAGTATGGGTGTGTGTATATGTACATACACGTATATATATAATCTGTGTATATATATATATATATATATATATATATATATATATATATATATATATATATATATATATATATATATATATATATATATATATATATATATATATATATATATAAAGGTTTTTTTTTTTGCCACGAAGGAAAAAATGAAAAAGCGAGATAGCCAAGTACTTTCGGTCCTGATCGGACCCTTTACTGAGGCAAACTGATTTTACAGAGAACAACATAGTCAAAAGAAAGCTTAATATACAAACTGACACTACAAGATTAGCAAGCAATAAGGGCGATTTTCACTCTACAGAAAGGAGCCGCCGCCTGAGGGAAGCCACACCTTGAAGGATACACGCAGTAAACAAGTGATTCTCCCAGAAAACAGTGCCTTTTGAAAACAACACGGGAGCATATACAATTTAATATCATGAATTTTTACACAAATTTTTCCCCCAAAACCCTTATTATTAATGAAAAGACGAAAGAAAATATAAATATATATATATCGAGCAAGAGAAAGAGGGAGAGAAAATATCGAACCTGAGAGAGAGAGAGAGAGAGAGAGAGAGATGAGAGAGAGAAGAGAGAGAGAATAAAAATATAACTATATACATGTGGGACTAATTTATTAGTTGTTCATTATTGTAAGGTCCTTCATAAACATCCTTACAAATATATGGGTCCAAATGGTACATTCCCAGACTAAGATTTAGGTTGTTTTTATTAGTGATTTGTATAATTGCCGATTCCAGTAAATTTCTTGAAACATAATCATTAGATCTAGCAATTACCGAGGTATCACCCCAATTAACACAATGAGATTTTTCAATGTGTATATAATTATATAATATATGTATATATATATATATATATATATAGATAATATATATATATATTATATATAGATTATATATCTCTCTCATTTAGATAGTTGTCAAGTCCACAGAAGGATGGACGAAAGCTATAATCTTTGTATCTCCACAAAATATATTTCGTCTGGATAAACTAGCATATCACAGTGGATCCTTTACTGATTACTCAGAGGCACGTTACGGTGTTTTTATACTGCATGTATATATGTATATATATATATATATATATATATATATATATATATATATATATATAATGTGGTGTAGCATGAATAAATGTGGATAATAAATAAAACCTTTAAAGGAATCCATGAAATATTGGTTGTGTGTATATATATAGACATAGATATTTAGCCATATCGTTTTGAGACTTACGTATATCGATACTATATAAAAAAAAAAAAGGAAAAATAAGGTGGTGTGTTGGCTGGTGGTGAAGATTTGACAGTCACCTGTTGCTAAACCTCTCGAGTCTTTCTTTGAACTCCCGACACGCCGGAAGTAAAGAAGAAGAAAAATGTAGATTAGCCGGGAGATAACGATGTTGTGAACAACGAGGGGCAAGGTAGTAGTAACGTTAGAAAAGCGAAGACGAAAATGTTTGTGTGTATATATCTATATCTATCTATCTATATATAATATATATATATATATATATATATATATATATATATATATATATATATATATATATACGGAATGTGCGATTTTAATAAGGGGTGATTCATAGTGAAGTAGTGAAGTTTGTAGTAGAGGGGGGGCGAAGGGGGTTCATTAAAGTTTGGTGGGCGTTGGCGAAGTAGGTCGAGGGGTGGTGAGAGTTTGGGGGAGGGGGGAATGTTGGACCTTAGCGGAGAGGAGGTAGATGAAGGGGGGTAGGCGTTTTTTTATCCTTTGATCTTCTTAACCTCTTCTCTCGCAGAGTGATTTTAAAAATAATCTGGTCGACTTAGTCCTCTAGCGCTACTTATAGAGACCTCCATATATATTTGGTTTGATGGTAACGAACGCTTGCCTTTCCTTATAAGTTATGCTAAGAGATGTGCCGATGTGGAATGATTTTCATGGAATTCCCCAAAAAATTCTGTCTTACTTTTCAGCATAAGTCAGTCGCGGCCCCTCAGATTAGGAAATGGAATTCTGTCATCCTACATTTTTTTAAATCATGTACTTGCCTGCGTTTAAAATGCTTGTTTTATTTATTTTTTTTCCTTTTACTTAGGGATTCAAGACCGTCATCGTTTGGTAGGATTTTCTCTTTCGAGTGCCCCAGATGCAATTGTAGATGTTTGCCTTCCGAGTTACCCGTATGAAAAAAAAAAGGAAAAAAAAAATATTACGGTCTCGAAGGGTAACATATTTCGACTCGATCTTCTGCGAAAAACGTATATAATCTTTTGCCGGGAACAGTAGTTTTTCTTCTGCTTTTATGTGTGAAGCATACGAAGAATTTTTTGCTAGTCTCTCTCTCTCTCTCTCTCTCTCTCTCTCTCTCTCTCTCTCCTCTCTCTCGTAGTAGCCATCTTGCTTGGTGAGACGTACCCGCGTGAAGTCAGATTAATCAACAGATATCACAAGTTTAACATACGACTAGAATTTGAGAAATATCTAGAAGTGTTCGTGAACATCGGTGATAAGATTAGTGTGAAAAATAAGTAGGATAAAGCGTCTTCTAAGTTAGTTTATCAAGTGTAATACTATAAATCAGAACAAGATGGCAGTAAGTTCCAACTGCGGAAGAGGTGGCGTAATTTGGAGTGTTTTAGCAGATTCGCAATACGATGAGGTAGCAGGAAGGGAACTGGCATTTCTCATCTATGAAATCAGCAACAGTTCCTAACCAAAAAGATACAAAAGCATTCATAGATATATTAGAAGGAATAATAATCCTTCAAAACGGAACAAATCTAATGAAAAACATCTTGAAAATAATTGAAGAAGTTCCAAATAAAATCCAAGTGGTCAAGAGACTCATAAAGAAAATATACATAAACCAACATATTCCGACAAAGAAAATGAATAAGGTGAATCTTGTGAATATCCTAATTGATGCATTAGGAAAAAGAATGCCAAAAGCATGCAAACTGTGTAAGGTTTGGTATAGCATAGTCAATCCACAAAAACCTAATCAGAAAATGTGCTGCATGCAACATTCCGACCCATCCACAGTGCTGAGGTAATACAAGATTTGAGAAAAGGATACAAGAATTTTTTGTTCAACAGTCTATCATGGATAGACAATGTTATTAAATCAAGATTGAATGTACAAATAGTTGAGGATGAAGAAGAAGAGGAAGAGGAAGAGGAAGAAGAAAAAGAAGAAGAGGAAAACGGAAGAGAAGTAAACAAAAAAAAATGAAATGACAGAAAAAAATAAGGAAAACAAAGAACAAGATAAAAAGTATGGATGCAGAGATACTCATTGATACTACATATGAGTCAATAAAGCAGCATACCTACGAAGAAATAAATTACGATATGACAACAGAAAAGCAAATCCGAAGAGGCTCTACCCAGATCTACACAATGACGGGAAAGAGGAAAAAATAGACAAGAAAGACAAAATCTGCAACCTTTTGAAAAGAGGGAATTGCAGATTGGACGAAATTAGTTACTACAACATCCTAAGATATGTCAAAACTATGAAATATATGGTAAATGTGCATACTTAGATGGATATGGGGATGATTGCAGAGATCTGCATCCAAAAAATATGTAAAAACCTAAAAGAAGGAAAAGGATGTAAGTTCGACAAAAAATGCAAATATATGCACCCTGTAGCCATGAATCATAATCAAAAAAATAACCAACCAAGTAATAAAATCCAAAATAAGAAAGAAACAAATAAAGAGAGAAATCAAGAATATCAGGTAAAAGAGAAAAGCAAACCACCAATGAGATATGCAGAGGTGTCAGCAAAAAATTTCAAAGCATCAGCTCCGAAATTCTACTCAAGAGATAATAACTGTATTTATTATGCAAGAGGATATGCAGAGAAACGGAGAAAATTGCAGATTCAGACACAAAATGAATAATTATGATGAAGGAAGATCAAATATTATGGAAAAAGTTGGATTTTTTAATGTCAGAAATTTCTGGAAATGAAAAAAAGAACAACATACCACCTAACAGGAAAGAGACATGGGGAAAATCCTTATTACTACCAGTATTAAATGAAGGAGAAAAAAAACACGCCAAACCATCATAGTGATGAATGCGCAGGGTTTAGTTACGAGTAACTCAAAAAGAAAAAATAGAGTACTTAGAAGAACTAACCCAAAATGAAAAGAAAATGAGATAATGAATATAAGTGAAACCTAGTATTCCCAAGAGACTGGGAATGAGATCAAATCAAAAAGGGTTCCAAACTTATAGATCAGATAGAAAAAATAGGAATCAAGGGGGAACCGCAAATATGGGAAAGACAAAAAACAAGGAAAAATATATGAGAAATATATAACTCAGAATGTGAACTAATAGCGGTAGAATTTGAATCTGAAAAATTGATGAACATAGTAATATATAGACCTCCTAATACTAAAGAGTTTGACTTAATAATTGAAAAATTGGATGATATATGTAGAAATCACAAGGACTGGACTATTCTCCTATCTGGTGACTTCAACTTTCCTTTCGTAGAAATGGAAAGAACGAATAGGAGATTGTGGTTGTACTTATACATATAAAAAAGAGAGTAATAGTAGTGCAGAAGATAAGAGGCAATTTGAAAAGCTATTAGATATGCTACTAGAATACAACATTCAACAAATAAATCACCTGCCAACAAGAAAGGAAAATACTTTAGACCTAGTATTTGTGAACGAGATGAATTATGTTAAAGAAATAATAGTTTATAATGCGAGTATTTCAGACCATAATGTCATAGAATTAACAGTTCATTCCAAAGCAAGTGAAAATAGAGATAAGCAAGAAATGAAAAAGTGGGAAGGATATGGAAAATACAACTTCTACAGTAAAAATATAAAATGGTCAGAAATTAATGAAGAATTAAACAAAGATTGGGATAACATTTTCGTAAGTGATGACATAAGGGTAAATACGGAGATATTATATAAAATATTGGAGAAAATAGTGGAAAAATATATACCGAAGAAGAAAAGTAAACATCATTCATGCATACCAAGAGACAGAAGGATCTTGTTCCAGAAAATCAGAAAGTGGAAAAAAGGTCTTGCAAAAGAAAAAAAATGCATGGAAAGTTATAGAACTAAAAAGTAAGATAGAAAATGCAGAACAAAAGATTATACAATCAAAAGAAAATGAAAAACGGGACTTGGAAGAAAAACCCTATTAAATATCAAGCAATACCCCAAACTATTATACTCATATGCGAAGAAGATGAATAAAAGAAGAATAGAAAAAGGCCCTCTGAGAAGTGAAGGGAGATAAACGAATGAAAAAAAGGAAATTTGCAACATACTGGCAGAACGATATAAGAGAGAATTCACCCCTAGAATAGATAATGAAGATAATGATATAGAAGTAAGGGAAGGGAAGAAAATAGTGAATATTTAGCTGACATAGAAATTAATGAAGCTGATATTGTGCAGGCAATTAATGAAATTAAAAATGGAGCTGCTGCAGGGCCGGATGGAGTCCCTGCTATTTTGTTAAAGAAAGTAGTTCATTCTATCGCAAAGCCACTTGCAATATTATTAAGACAAAGTGTAGATACAGGCAAGATTTATGATGAGCACAAATTAGCATATATCACCCCTACTTTCAAAAGTGGATCAAGACTACTAGAGGCAAGTAATTATAGGCCTGTGAGTCTAACATCACATATTATGAAAGTGTATGAAAGGGTAATGAAGAAAAATATTATGAAACATTTAATAAAAAATAATTTTGTTTAATATAGGACAACACGGTTTCGTACCCGGAAAAAGTACACAAACCCAACTGTTAGTCCACCGTGAGAACATATTCAAAAATATGAAAAGCGGAAATGAAAACAGATGTGGTTTATCTAGACTTTGCAAAAGCCTTTGACAAAGTAGACCATAATATATTAGCAAAGAAAATTAGAAAACACAATATCGTAGATAAAGTAGGAAGATGGTTAAAAGAATTTTTACACAGAAAACAGATAGTTATTGCAAACGATGAGAAATCGGATGAAACCAAGGTATATCCGGTGTGCCACAAGGTACGGTGCTAGCTGCAATATTGTTTGTTATTATGATTGAAGACATAGACAGTAATGTTAAGGATTCGGTAGTGAGTAGTTTCGCTGATGACACAAGAATAAGTAGAGAAATTACTTGTGATGAAGATAGGAACGCTCTACAAAGAGACCTTAACAAAGTATATGATTGGGCAGAGGTAAATAGGATGGTATTTAACTCTGATAAATTTGAATCAATAAATTATGGAGACAGAGAAGGAAAGCTATATGCATATAGGGGACCTAATAATGAGACAATCACAAATAAGGAAGCAGTTAAAGACCTTGGTGTGATGATGAATAGGAACATGTTATGCAATGATCAAATAGCAACTCTGTTGGCAAAATGTAAAGCAAAAATGGGAATGTTGTTACGGCACTTCAAAACAAGAAAAGCTGAACACATGATTATGCTTTATAAAACATATGTTCGTAGTCCACTTGAATATTGCAATATGATATGGTACCCACACTATCAAAAGGATATTGCACAAATAGAGTGTGTACAAAGGTCCTTTACAGCTAGAATAGAAGAAGTTAAGGACCTAGACTACTGGGAAAGACTACAATTCTTAAAATTATATAGTCTAGAAAGGAGAAGAGAACGCTACATGATAATTCAGGCATGGAAACAGATAGAAGGAATAACAGAAAATATCATGGAACTAAAAATATCAGAAAGAGCAAGCAGAGGTAGATTAATAGTGCCCAAAACTATACCAGGAAAAATAGGAAAGACACAGGACATTAATCCACTACGCACCAGCATCGATAATGCAGCGTCTATTCAATGCGTTGCCAGCTCATCTGAGGAATATATCAGGAGTGAGCGTAGATGTGTTTAAGAATAAGCTCGACAAATATCTAAACTGCATCCCAGACCATCCAAGATTGGAAGATGCAAAATATACCGGAAGATGTACTAGCAACTCTCTGGTAGACATTAGAGGTGCCTCACACTGAGGGACCTGGGGCAACCCCGAACGAACTGGTAAGGGTCTGTAAGGTAAGGTCCTCTCTCTCTCTCTCTCTCTGAGGGACCTGGGGCAACCCGAACAAGATGTAAGGTCTGTAAGGTAAGGTCTCTCTCTCTCTCTCTCTCATTTTTTATATTTTCTTTGTGTTCCGCATATCGTTTTGTAATTTTTCTTTTCGCCCCGAAGTACTTCCTTGATTTTTGTGTAATGAAAACGTTTAACAACAGCAGAAATAAAAGTCAGGACATTGAGCGCTATATTAACCGTTTTAGCCTACATTTTGACGTATAAAAATATTCCTTGGTATTTGGACTCCGTGGAGCTTTTACATTGAATGTAAGGTCACCCCAAGGCACATCGTGGCCCCATTTCCTGCCCTTTCATCCCAGAGTATATATTATATATTTTATATATTATATATTTATTTATCTATATAATATATATATATATGACGTATGTGTGTTTGCGCCTTTAGATATATATTTGCCTTTGTCAGTAATGCCTCTACGTTAAGGCGATGAATAGCATTTTTATTTTTTATGTTTTGAAAGAAAATATGTATTTTTTTAGATATGACTGGGGAATAGTTTTGCAAAAGTTCGTTTGCATCTATCTCGATGTCTGAGTATTGAACACAAGACCTTCAGCTGTATTTGATTAAGTAAATTCTTTTACGTGCAGAGAAGATTATTTAATTCGGTTATGATATTACTTAATTTATGGGATAAGGACACTTATATTTTTTTCAACTTCCATTACTTAACGCGAAGAGCGGGTGACAGATATTGGCTTTTCCTGCGCTAGACCACTTGTCATTACTAAACTAATTTTGAGGTCGGTAATTGTAAGTATTTGAGTGTTGGTTTCGCGTTTTCAATTGACATACTAGTGAGTCCGCTATCTAAGAACATAAAGAAGGTCCGAGACCAGTCCCGTGTTAAGCTTAAGAATCTAGTGTAGTTCCTCGTTGGACGAGTGGGTAACGTGCTCGCCTACCCATTTGGTAGGGCGAGTTCACTTTTCCCCTCTGCCAACGTGGAACCAGAGGAATTTATTTCAGGTGATTAGAAATTTATTTCTCGATATAATGTGGTTGGGATCCCACATTAAGCGGTAGGTCCCGTTGCCAAGCAACCAATTGGTTCCTAGCCACGTATAAATATCTACTAATCCTTCGGGTCAGCCTTAAGAGAGCTGTTAATTAGTTCGGTGGTCTCGTTAAAGTAAGAGACATTTAACAAACAATGAAAGCTGTAAAATGTTTTTGAAATTAAAGAAACATCACAGTAAGAGACTTTACAGTCAATAAGACATGGCGTCCATGTTTGCTTTTACAAAGCAAACACTTCATGACATTGGAATCAGATGTCAATTGTTACGGAATCGATGACCTACTTTTGTTCCTTTCTTTGTGGAGTGAGTCGATGACCTAGTTTTTAATGTGGAGTGAAATTGACCGAGACATTCAAACCTTCATTTATTAGGTTGGGTCCGATTTTGCTTTCCGAGGAGTCCATCACTTTTCTCACTTATGGGCGCCGTGTCTAGGAGCAAACACTTCTGCAGGAGTCCCGGAGCTACTTCAGCATCTAGTTGTTCTAGGTTCTTTTTCAGGGATCTTGGGATAGTGCCTATAGTGTTCTTATGGTTATGGGTACAATTTCCACTGGCATATTATTATTATATGCATTCTTGATTTTTAATATTATACTTATCAGAAGAGGATTAGGTATGTCTATTGAAATATTATCCTTGATTAATGTTAACTGAGATTATAAATCTATAGTATATTTGCTACAATCATCAAATGTTTAATTAGTACGTATATATACTATATATGTGTGTGTGTGTAGATGTGTTTTGTTTGTACATATATGTGTGCGTGTGCGTATATTCTTGTATAGCTTTCGATTGTAATTACACGTGCACAAGACCGCTAGACCGCCAAGCTTAGGAGGAATTTGACGATTTTTATTTATTTATTCATTTACTTATTTATTTAATTTTGGTGAGGCTGCAGTGTTCAGAAAAAACTTGAGCTTAAATCAAAGTCTGTCAGGGCAATAAATTATTTTCGTGACAGCGCAGCGCGTAATCCCGCTAAAAATAAAAGGAAAGTATGATCATTGTTATTTATAACTTACTAGACATCCGTAATGTTTTCCTCGTGGCTCGATTAAGTGACCTGTCGGAAAGTTTTTATTTTTCCCTCTCGGAAATCACTTGCCTATTATCTCAGAACGTTCTCAAGTCTTTGTTCGTAAACCTTTTTTTTTTTTTTTTTTTTTTTTTTTTTTTTTTTTTTTTTTTTTTTTTTTTTTTTTTTTTTTTTTTTTTAAAGAAAGATACGTGCGATGAATAGAAATCACGAATCATGTTCGCGGTCCTGTAATCTTAACAGCATGAAATGTACTGATAATCGTTTTTTCCAATAGACAAATGGCGAATATGATGTAAGTTCACCGTTTAAGAAAGTAACTTGTGCTTTGTCCGCGCACTGAGAGCTGAATAATGTCGTCTTGTTATTAATTTGAAATATTTTATTTTATTAATTTTCTGGTGTGATGTTCAGTGAAATATAAGTTTCAAAGGAAATAAAAATTGCCCCCCCCCCCCCCCCCCCCCCCCCCCCCCCCCCCCACCCTCCCAGGCATCTAAATGAATCCGCGACATGAACCCATTTGAAGAATCAGCATTTTAGCTGGTAGGAAGTATTTGTTGAGTGTAGGACAGTGGTCATATCTGTGTCGTTATAAGGAGTTACAAGGGTTAGGATGCCTCAAAGACTTGTTAGTCTATCCGAGGAGACATCGTGTGCTCACTTATCTGTAGTAGCAGGTTTTACTGTGCATGCACAGTGTCCTAATGATGTTGTCTAGCTTTCTTTTAAACTCTTCCATACTGTTGTCGTCTGATGATTATGGTAACTAGTAGAGTTTCTTTTATTTTTCCTTATACTTCTATACACATACGCAAGATAGGCATGACAAGGTGCCCTTCATACCAACCTTCCAATAAAAAGAAATGACTTTAGCGTACTCTTCACTAAATCATCATGAATACTCGTTAAAAATGGAGAAGTTCGGTAGAAGTAATTTCCACGTGAAAAAGACTGCAAACGTACCTGAATGTGCTCTTACTCTCCCATGCATCGTAATTTGAAACTTTCATTGTGCTTGTGTGTTGTATACCCACGTTGCCAAGGCCGCATAGCCCGTAGCATAATCACCAAGATGCTTAGGTAGGCAGAGGGAGGGAAATATACTACTAGGCCTTTGCCAAGACTTTGCAGTTGTTATGAAGGAAACTGGCAAGACGAGAGATCCAATTTTTTTTTCTTTGGAACTAGGAGTGTTAATGAGAGCATATGTGTGTGTATGTATAGCATACACTTTGCTAATATTTACTGTTTCATAGCGCATGCAGGAATGCTAATTGCTTTATTTTTGTCATGTTACACATCATATATAAGGATATATACAATGATTCATATAATATACATACACACACACACACACAGCACACACATATATATATATATATATATATATATATATATCTATATATATATATATATATATATGCTTAAAAATTACAGTAGATGCACTGACTTCATTGTATAAGCGAATACCAAAAGAAAATGGTTGGCAGAAAGTATATACTAAGCATTTTTGCCTTTATTCAAGCACTGAATAAAGGCTAAACACTTGGTATACTTTCTGCCTACCATTTTCTTGTGGTATATATATATATATATATATATATATATATATATATATATATATTGTGTGTGATTATGTATTTATGTATGCATATGAGTATTCATAAAAATTTGTAAGTTTTCCCAGAAGTCTCTGTTATTTAGAATATTAACCCCGGAATAAACCCGTACATATCGAATTCACTCTGTTTTGGGAGTGTAACTCACGCCAAAGGAGAATTGCATATGCTACATCCCTTTACCCTTGTCAGGATTTGAACCAGTGTTTCTTTTTTCTTCTTGGATATAAGATGCTATCAATCTCTCCCCAAAACAACATAAAACATGTGTTCGGATTCTGGCCAGGTTTTAAGATCTTGTCGCATAATAATTCCCATTGTTTATACGCATTCCCGGGGTCAACTGAATTCGATATAGTATATATTAAATGTTCATGTATACATCAACAAGCTATTTGAACCAAACCTGATGCAATTGCATTTTGGTCTTATGTCTTATTTATTTTGCTTCGCTATTCATCCCGTTTGTTCTCGTTTGTTATTTCTCCTTTATAGGTTATTTTATGCTTTTCATTGTCTTTCCATGCTGGACTGCTTTCTTCATGTGGAAAGAGAGTGGTACATAAAAAAAGTCTTCATTTGTGCCGACGTTTCAAGACATCAAGTCTCATTTTCAAGGCTGCTATGAAAGAACAAACATTGTAAGCTATAAATTACTTTGTGGACGTATAGCAATAATCCCCGAACTCTTGTCGGTGTTTCTAGAGAGCTTTCGTACCCCGGAATGTTTACCTTTGTAGTGGAGATGGCTCACTGTTCAGACGGATGGGACCCTGTAACAAGATGTTAAGGAATGTGCGTCGCGGTGATTCTTGGCGTATTTTGGAGCTCTTGGAGCATTTGATTTAATTCTCTTGGGAATGACGGAATTCATTCAGATTTGACACACACACAAACTATATATATAATCGCGTATGTGTATACAACGGTAATAAATCCAAATTTTCATCTCTTCTGTGTTTTGTCACAGTTGATATCTCATCCTCAACTTTTTAGTGACCTTTGCATTTATTGTAGGGAATTGTTTATTAAGCTTTAAGCTAAATTGATCTTCAAAACAAAAATTTATTTTTAATGAGAATTAAAGTTTTCTTCGTATAATCCGTATAAAGTTAACCAGTTTAGTTTTATCGTTGTTTCGATGCCGTTTCTAGATCTTCATTTCTCGCCGAAGCAATATTGAATCCTCTTGTATAATGTGACGTGGCGAATTCCACTCGTCCCCCCCCCCCCTCTCTCTATCTTCCTCTCCTCTCTCTCTCTCTCTCTCTCGATTATATTTGTATTTTTTTTTCTTAAATTGTAGTCCCTTTCCAGGTCAACAATATAGAGTCGGCAACTATATGCCTAATCAAGATTTTGTCTATATAAAATTAGTTAAGCATTAACATTGGATTGCTGCCCTCTATGTAACTGAATGATGAGGTTCATTGAGACTGATAGGTCTGAAGTATTACGAAGCTACAACGAAACTATTCTCGAATAAAAAAAATAATTTAGGCAGAAAGTCAAGACGGATAAATTGTGTCGTCGGTAGCCACACCCAGTGGCTAGATGGGGTGGTCCGATTTCGAAGTCCATGATCGAGAGATTTTTGTCCAGAGTGTGAAGTCTTTGCAAAGGGGTATAAGAAAGGGTGGTGGTCTTTCTCTGTAATTTATGTTCCAACTTTTTCATCCTTTTTCCCTTTTGTTTCCTGTTTATCTCCCAGTCCTACACCACCTAGTCGTAGGTGTAGTTGAAATACATCCCCGTGTGAAGGTAGAAGGTAGCTTGTAAAATCGTGGAGGTAAAAAATGACCTGTAATAACCTTGGACAAAGAATTAGATTGTTAGCTGTCTGTTCTATGTATCACTCAGAAGTGAGAATTTTACCCCTTCGAACATTTTAGAAATATGGTGGAATCTTTCTGTATAAGATTACTTAGATATAGCTTAGTTTAAGTAGACAACTGAGCTGATTAGCATCTCTCCTAGGGCTGGCCCGAAGGATTAGATATTTTCATATAGCTAGGAACCAACTGGTTACTTAGCGATGAGACCTACAGCTTATTGTGGGATCTGAACCACATCGAGAAATGAATTTCTATCACCAGGAATCAGTTCCTCTGATTCGTTGTTGGCAGATCCGGGAATCGAACCCGGACCTTGAGGTCAGTAGTCGAGCACGTTACTGACTCGTCCAGCGAGGAACCCTCACTATATAGAGTAAATACATCCATATGTCAGTGAGGTGAAATAGAGGCTGGAGATCTCCAGATTTCAATAAACGATCAAGAACACTAAAAGTTTGATAGGTAAGATTTTAAAAGCATATAAGAACTTTAATATAAGATTATACCATCTGAGGGAATCATTCGATCTTTGAACAGAAGGCTGATGAAGCACTAACAATCAAGGGAAAGATTTTTTATACTATTTTATCAGGACTAATAATACTTTGAATGATGGAAATCACACAAAATTTTGGTTTTAAATGACTCTGCTATATTACAAGGGAGGAGGGCACCCGAAAAAGAGGGTAGCCAACATTGAGGAAACTTCACGTGTGAGGTTCTTGCAGCGTCCCTTCGGCCCCTAGCTGCAACCCATTTCGTTCCTTTTACTGTATCTCCTTTCATATTCTTTCTTCTATCTAACTTTCCCCAACCTCCTGTTGCACCTTTTAATCTTGTTACTCTCAGTTTCCCTTTTAGTGTTGAATTACCTCATAGACCCCGGTGCTTGGCCTTTAGCCTAAATTCTATATTCCTTTTGCCCTACTTTTGTACGATTTTGTTAATTCTTTTTTGGAATCGCCCGTTCTGTCACGAAATAACGATTCCATTATTATTATCATTAAGATTATTGATATTTCTTTTAATAGATTTTTAAAAAAAATTTCTCCCTTTTTTATATTTCTCATTAATGTTATTATCTAAATGTTCTATATTATTGTTTTGTCATTGTTCTTCAGAGGGGCCAGTGATAGTTTTTTCTTCACAATAACGTGGATGATGGAGGTGGACGTTTCCACAGAAATAAAATCTGTTCCAGTTTATTGTTTTTCGGTACAGAGAAGTGACGGTCTCTCGGGGTCGTTTAGTGCTGCAGGATGCGTCCATTTGGATGCCACAGAGGCAAGTGGAACGAAGAACGTGAGAGTCCAAGGCAGACATGGGCAACTTTTTTGGTAACGAGACCCGCATTATAATATTTCCAAGTGACCTCGAGCCACAGGATATTTTTAGTCCAATTTTTCATGTCTCCCGTATTATATTATGTCAGGTTGGCGCTACAGAATTTTTCGTGTTTATATTTTCCACAGATTCATTCGGGGGTTTCGGACGAAATGCTAAAAGATTATTTAAAGAATAAAAGCTTATTTAAAGCATGCCATTATCGTCTTTAGCACAAGAAACTCACTGAAGATTTCGTGGGAATATCGATCAGGATTTGAAAGTTGAAGTAACTCATAAACGCCGCTGAAAACGGTACTACATCTTCCAGCTTTGCTTCTTGTCCGGTCAGTATCACTTTCATGGCATACTTAGTTTAAAAACATTAATATGGAAGTTTCTGAACATCATAAAAAGATCACACGCAGATGCACTGTATTTTGATCGTAATCTGTAAATGAAACGTTCATGCTTGTCATTTCCACGGGGACAAATTGCCAAAATGATCTCTTCTCTAAATGTACCCTATATATTGAAATAGCAGCCTGTAATATTATTAAACGACACCTCTTGACTGAAGGAATTTAGATTTTTTTTTTTTACAAAGTAGAATTTGGCATTAATACAAAGTAAGATACGATTAACCCTTAAACGCCGGAGCGGTAAATAAAAAAATGACTCCCGTATGCCGGAGGGGTTGAGAGTGAGCGCGTAGCGGAAAAAATATTTTTTCAAAAAATCACAGCGCGCTTAGTTTTCAAGATTAAGAGTTCATTTTTGGCTCCTTTTTTTCTCATTGCTTGAAGTTTAGTATGCAACCATCAGAAATGAAAAATATTATCATTATAATATATAAATAATGCGATATATGATAGCGCAAAAACGAAATTTCATATATAATTGTATTCAAATCGCGCTGTGCGCCAAACGGTTAGAGGTAACAAGTTGCTTTTTTTTTCGTTGTAATGTGCACTAAATTGCGATCATTTTGATATATAACATATTGTAAAACAATAAAAGCAACACAGAGAAAATATTATCACAAAATGATGCATGAATTCGTAGCGCGCGGATGTAAAAAAAAAAAAAATAATTTTTTAATAAATTCACCATAAATCGAAATATTGTTATAGAGACTTGCAATTTGTTTCAAAATGAAGAAAATGATTGAATATTACGATACTGTAAGAGTTTTAGCTTACAAATGCAGTTTTTTACCATTTCGAACGAGTTAAAGTTGACCGAATGTCGAATTTTTGTTAAAAGTTTTTTTTTATATGCAAATATAAAAAAAATGAGAAATGCTACAACCTTCCAATAATTTTTGTTATATTGTGCATGTTTTTGCGCACATTTTTCATATATAAAACTTTAAAAAAAAGCGTAATATGAAAAGGCTCAAATATTAGGAAAAATGTGACCTACGCGTTTCTGAGATTTTCGGCCGAGAATAGGCGCGCGGACGGAATAAAAATATTTTTTCAAATATTTCACCATAAATCGAGATATTGTTCTAGAGACTTGCAATATGTTTTAAAATAAAGATAAATGATTGTATATTACTAGACTGTAAGATTTTTATGTTATAAATGCGTTTTTTGACCTTTTCGGTTGAGTCAAAGTTGACCGATCGTAGTTTTTTTCGTACTTATCGTACTTTATATGCAAATATTTCAAAAATGATAAATGCTACAACCTTCCAATAATTTTTGTTATATTGTGCATGTTTTTTGCGCACATTTTCATATATAAAACTATAAAAAAAAGCGTAATATGAAAAGGCACAAATATTAGGAAAAGTGACCTACGCGTTTCCGAGATTTTCGGCCGAGAATCGGCGCGCGGACGGAATAAAAATATTTTTTTCAAATACTTCACCATAAATCGAGATATTGTCTAGAGGACTTGCAATATGTTTAAAATGAAGATAAATGATTGGAATATACTAGACTGTAAGATTTTATGTGTATAAATGGCGTTTTTGACCTTTCGGTTGAGCAAGTTGACCGATCGTAGTTTTTTTCGTACTTATCGTACTTTATATGCAAATATTTCAAAAAATGAAAATGCTACAACCTTCCAATAATTTTTGTTATATGTGCATGTTTTTGCGCCACACATTTCCATATATAAACCTTTAAAAAAAGCGTAATATGAAAAGGCTCAAATATTAGGAGAATGTGACCTACGCGTTTCCGAGATTTTCGGCCGAAAATCGTCGCGCGGAGGGGAAAAAAATATTTTTTTCAAAAATTCACCAGAAATCGAGATATTGTTCTAGAGACTTGCAATATGTTTTTAAAATGAAGATAAAATGATTTGAAATATTACTTAGAACTGTAAGATTTTTATGTTACAAATGCGTTTTTTGACCTTTTCGGTTGAGTCAAAGTTGACCGATCGTAGTTTTTTTTCGTACTTATCGTACTTTATATGCAAATATTTCGAAAATGATAAATGCTACAACCTTGCCAATAATTTTTTGTTATATTGTGCATGTTTTTGCGCACATTTCATATATAAAACTATAAAAAAAAACAAAGCCGTAATATGCAAAAGGCCACAAATATTAGGAGAATGTGACCTACGCGTTTCCGAGATTTTCGGCCGAGAATCGGCGCGCGGACGGAAATAAAATATTTTTTTCAAATATTCACCATAAAATCGAGATATTTGTTCTAGAGACATTGCAATATGTTTTTAAGAAATGAAGATAAATGATTGAATATTACTAGACTGTAAGATTTTTTATGTTATAAATGCGTTTTTTGACCTTTTCGGTTGAGTCAAAGTTGACCGATCGTAGTTTTTTCGTACTTATCGTACCTTTATATGCAAATATTTCGAAAATGATAAATGCTACAACCTTCCAATAATTTTTGTTATATTGTGCACTGTTTTGCGCACATTCCATATATAAACCTTTAAAAAAAGCGTAATATGAAAAGGCTAAATATAGGAGAATGTGACCTACGCGTTTCCGAGATTTTCGGCCGAAAATCGTCGCGCGGAGGGGAAAAAAATATTTTTTTTCAAAAATTCACCAGAAATCGAGATATGTTCTAGAGACTTGCAATATGTTTTAAAATGAAGATAAATGATTGAATATTACTAGGACGTAAGATTTTTATGTTATATATGGTTTATTTAGACCTTTTCGGTTGAGTCAAAGTTGACCGATCGTAGTTTTTTTCGTACTTATCGTACTTTATATGCAAATATTTCAAAAATAATAAATGCTACAACCTTCCAATATTTTTGTTATATTGTGCATGTTTTTGCGCACATTTCCATATATAAACCTTTAAAAAAAGCGTAATATGAAAAGGCTCAAATATTAGGAGAATGTACCTACGCGTTTCCGAGATTTTCGGCCGAAAATCGTCGCGCGGAGGGGAAAAAAATATTTTTTTCAAAAATTCACCAGAAATCGAGATATTGTTCTAGAGACTTGCAATATGTTTTAAAATGAAGATAAATGATTGAATATTACTAGACTGTAAGATTTTTATGTTATAAATGCGTTTTTTGACCTTTTCGGTTGAGTCAAAGTTGACCGATCGTAGTTTTTTCGTACTTATCGTACTTTATATGCAAATATTTCAAAAATGATAAATGCTACAACCTTCCAATATTTTTTGTTATATTGTGCATGTTTTTGCGCACATTCCATATATAAAACTATAAAATAAGCGTAATATGAAAAGGTACAAATATTAGGAGAATGTGACCTACGCGTTTCCGAGATTTTCGGCCGAGAATCGGCGCGCGGACGGAATAAAAATATTTTTTCAAATATTCACCATAAATCGAGATATTGTTCTAGAGACTTGCAATTTGTTTTAAAGTGAAGTTAAATGATTGAATATTACTAGACTGTAAGTAATTGCTTACCCCAAAACAAAAAAAAAAAATGTAATTTAATATATTATATATAATATATATATATATATATATATAGATATTATATATATATATCTATCTTATATCTATATATATATATATATATATATCCTATAGATATATATATATATATATATATATACATATATATATATATCTATATATATATATTAATAATTTAATATATATATATATATATACTATATAATATATATATATCTATATATATATATAGTATATATTTATGATATCTATATATAAAATATATATCATATATATATATTATATTATATATATATATATATATAGATATATTATATATATATAAATATTAATATATATATATATAATATATATATATATAATTTTTTTTATACGTACAAAAATAATATATTACATTCTTCGATTCTGGTACCAATACATAAATAAAAGGAATGCAGGTGACACGTTCTTTCGCCATACAATGAAATGTCTTATTATTATTTTTCTTTTATGCACACATTCAGATATATAAAAAATTGTAATAAATATAAAACTAAATATAAAAATAAATGCAGAATACTCACTCGTAATCCTGACTCTTCGTTCTATCTTGTTTTCTCCCTCCTCCATTGAAGAGTCTTGCGATTTTTTTCCACTCGACATGACGAGTACAGGTGGAGGAGGGAGACGCGCGCCCTTACTGCTGATGGACCCGCGGCCCGTGCGCCCTCCGCTGTCGGTTTAGGGGGCGCGCTCCAATACATGACCTTAGTGTGATACTTTCGGTCACACTCCCCTATCCTGCAAAGAGCAACTTTGCAGAGACGACAGAAGAACCGGGTGTCTCTCCTTCTGCCCATTCATATGGCACACCCGGCACCGTTTCTGCCTTCGCCCTTCTAAGGCCCTCCAGTATGTGTTCCCTGGCTGCAGCCGACACGCAGGGTCCACTACCCGACGAGGAAGCGGTGATGGCGGGGCCGGCAGCAAGAGGGCGTCGTCAGCAGGGGCGTCGTCAGCAGGGGCGGCGACAGCAGGGGTGTCGTCAGCAGGGGCGGCGACAGCAGGGGCGTCGTCAGCAGGGGCGGCGGCAGCAGGGGCGGCGGCAGCAGGGGTGGCGGCAGCAGGGGCGTCGTCAGCAGGGGCGTCGTCAGCAGGGGCGTCGTCAGCAGGGACGGCGGCAGCAGGGGCGGCGGCAGGCAGGTCGAGCGAAGTTGGCCCCCTCCTATCTGCCCTTTCCTCTAGGGCAGATCTGCAGCTCGGGGCAGGGGGTCAGTTATGGAAGGCCACTCATCGGGATCGAGTTGATGAGGGCATTCCCGGCTACCTCTAGGAACTGTGCGTGGGTCCAACCTCGGAAGATTGTCACCGCGGTACCCACAGTACAGTATGTAGGCATTTTGGAGGAGGGCCAACTGAAGGATGTATTGAGGAGCTTCTGTGTCCACCTTGCTGGTTTATCCTGGAGAAGGAAGTGGGGATAGTACTGGATGAGCTGATCAAAGAGATCAACTCCTCCCATGTGCCTGTTGTAGTGCCCAATGACAGTAGGGGCCGCTCGGTACGAAACTCCTCAAACACAACTCGGCCCTGTCGACGTGTCTTCTTCCGCTGTACGATCTCTTCTTGGATGGGTCATGACTCGTCGTAATCATGGGGACGAGTCGGACACCCTTCCAACAGATGACGAAGACAGCGCCCTTCCGCCGCCACTCTGTCTCTCCTCTTGCCAGGTTTGCGGATGACTAGCGAACCTCTTGAGGAACATTCGGGCCCCACGCACCAACCGAAGGGTACCACTGACGTGAACACCTGCTTCATACAGTTCCTGGGCCAGGGATACCGAGTTATAATAATTATCCATAAACAGGTGATATCCCTGGTTACGGAAACGTCCCACAAGGTTGAATACAGTGTCACGCAGCGTGGAGAATACCCCGGTATACACTGAAAAGTCCACAACGTATCCAGTGTTGGCCTCGGTAATGAGAAAGAATTTCACACCATATTTCTTTGGCTTCTTGGGGTTATACACTTTTATACTAAGACGTCCTTTGTAAGGCATCATCCCCTCATCCAAAGACAGGTTCTTTCCAGGAATCACGAGAATTACTACACCGCTCACGGATATAATCAACACTGTACGCACTAAAATGAGGCGATCACTGTTATTCCGGGGTATGGCCCTTCGGTTGAAGGCGTTGAAGTACTGTCCATCGCCAGGAAATTATCACGGGACATAACGCCAGGCACATTCGGCATATATAAAAAATAACTTCTCTTCCAATATTGCCTGACGTCGATAGCAGGTGTCAAACCAAAATAAATGTGGAGCCCCAAAAAATGTGCCATGTCAATGAGGTTTGCAACCCCGCCAGGAATACGAAAACAAGGTCGTTCTTCAGCTCATATCGGCAGTACCGAGCGTAAGTCCACCGTCTCGTGTACCAGGTTATTCCAGCAACATTCCCGCGTCAGGAAAAGCTGGATGAATCCCAAAACAGTCAGGGGTACTGTACGGTCATCCCAGGGGTTGCCGTGAAGGGGTGCATGTTAGGTGGAGGGGTGGGGTCCTCCGTCCACCCCTCGTCACTCTCCGACGACCGACCTTCACCTTGGCTGGCGCGACGAACCGACCGACCTTCTACGTGCCCGCCCTGCGCGCGCACGCGCACGGGTGCGGGCACGATGCACACCCCCCTACCCCCCCCCGTTGGCCCATCACCCTCACTTAGGCCCTCACTTTCTGTATCGTCCTCTGCGATAAAACTTGAGCCCGTATCCCCACCCTCCCCCTCCCCCTCCCCCTCAGATTCCCCCTCGTATGCACTGAATTCGAGCTCACTTTCGGGATGTGAGCCTCGAACGGAACATTGGGGCAAATATTCATCCTCACTTTCATCGGGACTGAGTCCTCATCACTCGATGACCATCCGCCATCAAAATGAGGACTTGCGACATGTTCCCGATCAAGCTCCGAAAGATATTCGTCTATGTCCCTTGGTTGGAGGCCTCCCAAATGCCTACGAATGCCCCTAAGGACGCCCACATGCTTTCTAGGGGTAACCAAAGGCAAACGATGTGTTCCCGAAACACTTTCAGCCACACGTGGCCGCACAGAACGGCCTTGAGGCGCGGGGTCATGCTGGGGGTGCTTGGCCCTAGCCAGCATCCATGTCCAAAACTCGCCTTACACGATCCCTTCCGACGGGTAAAACGCGCCTTTCACGGTTCACACGTCGTTGAGACATATCTACGAATGTCTTGTAGCAATACAAATGCTCAAAGTCTCGCACAAGTCCAGAAAAACACGCTTTTCACGAAAGATCGCTCTCGGATGGTGCGCTACTGATGCTGGCTGGAGCGAGAAGAAGGGATATCGCGCATGCGCACCTGGGTCACGCTTCAAAACAAAACAAGGCCTTGATCCGTGGACTCCCAGCATCCCCCAAGGCGCGTGATTCAAAAGTTTTAGGCTGGTAGGCCTATAAGTTATTTTTCCGCGAATTTTAAAAAAACTTTTGTATGTCGACGTAAAATACGTCCAGTCGGCACCCGACAGACAATTTATCTCGACGTAAAATACGTCCAGTCGGCGTTTAAGGGTTAAGAGCGAAAGGTTGCGAATGCGCTTGGAGGTGGTTGTTGTTGTTGGCTTCGAAGAAGTTGCACGAGTGAGAGAAATCTGGAGGAGCTCATTGAGCATGAAGATGGCCCGGGAGGGAAGTCATGAAATGGCCGTGGCATTCATTATTGAAGGATGGAAGGAAAACTTCTGATGGACTGGGGGACCTCCTCATGTCATGTCTTAGTTCATTTGCGTAATTTTATGATGAGGAAGCCGTTGAAACTGGAAACTTAGTGTCCTGAGAAAGCGATGAAGTAGTTGAAATACAAGAGTGGCCCCGCCAGTCTTAGAAAACGGAAGGTTGCAGGAACAAGGGGCAGTCGAAACGGGAAGGTCATCACAAATCTTGGTTGTGTAAGGGAAGAAGCTGTCACCGAACTCTGTAGTTAGGGCCGACATATTTCTAGCAACTACTTTTAGGTCTGCGTGGCATAGCGTGTCCGCCTGATGGTAGTAGTGTCGAATCAGATGTGAGCCTATAATCAATAGAGTCCCGTTGCTGAATAACCACTGGTTCCATGCAACGTAAAAACACCATACAAAAAGAATAATCAATATAGTAGGTAATTGCTGCTGCTATTGACTAGATGTCTTTCACATCTCGTGTCCGTCGTAAGGTTGTGTTGATCCTTCCAGAAGGTTACGGATTAGATAAAGAAAAGAAGGGTCCTAATGGTACAAAATCAACTTGTAGAGCAGGGATAGTTTTCTTTGCTGTCTTCTTAGAAATATCATCGTATGAGCTTGTCAATGAGACAGAATTTATGCCCTCTCTTTTTTTTTTTTTTTTTTTTCCTTGAAGTGTAAGTTGTGTATTATTTCAGTTTTTATGTTATATGAAGAAAATAGTTTGCATATTGTTGTCCTCTATGCTTTTTTATTTTCTTATTTTAATTTCACCTGTATTTTGGCAGTGAGGGTAATAATTGTCAGGGAAGTCAGGTTACGACCCATTGACTTTAGGTGATTGATTCTGTCCATAGTGATGGCTAATAACTCATACAATCGGTGACCCATCACCAACTCATTAAGCTGCTGAAATAGGTTCCCCACTTTGGCAGGCGCGTGCGACCCGCCCATTCCGGTGTTTCCTCTGGCGACGCCAATTGGACGGCGCCGCGAACTGTATGTGATGTACTGTTCTTTGTATAAGGGCGAAGATTCTGTAACATTAATATAAAGCCGTGAAAAGAATCCCCGATGATTCTCGATCAAATGGTAATCATTTACGCTGATTTCAATCTCTTTCACCATCGTAAAACGAAAAGTAGCTAACTGTCTTCTTGCTGTATGCTCCACGATGACTTGTAATTGGAACTGTTTTGGACAGTCATAGAATTTAATTGGTGTTTACCATTTGAAGAAGGTCAGTAACCCGGGCATGTAAATTCTTTGTGGAGAATGTTCAGCGAAGAATGTATTTTACAGTTACGTGTCAGTGCGGTGTGAATTTTTTTGACAAGTTCCTCTAGTAGTTCTCAAGTTATGACACATTTATTCTTTAGTTTGGTAAGTGGATTGCCTGGTAATATGGGTGTGGGAAACAACAGCGAGATTATTTTCAAGAAGATTTTATGGCTGCTCTTTAAGATATAGCCACCCGCCTTTTCAGGGAAGGGTCGCTACTCGGTTACAGTCCGCGAATATGCCGACGTGATATTCAACTCTCTTAGCCTTGATGCTGTGCTTCATAAGCATCTTCTCGCGGCCCCGTTCATCAGCAGCCACATCACCTGTGACGCAGGGCCGACTTTCATCATGTGGATTCGGATGCTGGCAGACCGCTAATGAAGGAGGAGGTCTCCGCCGCTGCCGTCTATTTCGGGGACTCGCGGATGATGATCGTCCTCCGCCAGGTCGGATGTCAGAAAGTTCTCGGGATAAGGGTGCAGTGAGAGCGGGCGTCTCTCGCTCGGGTGGGTGGGTGGACTGTTTGCTCTGTGAGTTGTTGGGCGTGAGTGGGGTTGTTCATACGTTAAGGTAGTACTGGGATAAGTGCTCATGTATCGTGTGTTTGTGTGTGTGAGTGGACGAGGATAATCTATGTGGATGGATTGTTGTTGTTTGAGATTAAGATGGCTTTATGCCAGCACGGGCTTTTGCCCATAGAACAGCCCGTAGAATGGATTGAAGTTATGTATGTGTTCGTGCGTGTGTTCATATCTGAGTGAATGGGCGTGGTGTCCTTTCGTGTTCTGTGTAAATGGATTAGAAAGTCTGTATATTTCCGGTCTACTAAAGCATTGGCATG
>NC_061102.1:48110323-48190323 GCF_015104395.2 Macrobrachium nipponense | reverse complement strand
TGCTATGGCTTGTATATATTAGTAGCACGTGTCACCTGCTGTTGTTAGTCATATATGGTATAACTTCCGTACTTTTATCTTAGACATGTAGTCCAATACGCTCATGTAATTGAACGGTAAGACGGAGAGGGTCTTGGTTAGAAGTTGAATGTTAGTGACTAAAAGCCTTTTTATTAATGTTACCTCGGTGTGATGAATTGACTGATTGTCTATTTTCAGAGTTAAAGACGGCAATGAATATGACGATTGAAAGATTCTTCAGAGATTGCTATCTTGACTCATTAATATATGCCGTTGCCAGAAGAGAAAAATAACAACCCAGTGGCTGTTTTTTATGACTGTATTAAGATTTACGACAACAAGTTGAAAATTTGTTCTGTAGCTGCTACCAGAGATTGTAAATATACAGGTTAAAGTTACTGAGGTAGAGTCTATTACGAGACTAGGCAAGAGGTATCGAGATGGCGGTTCAAGACGAGAAGATTATCTGTTAAGAAGAAAGTTTACTGTTGATATTACCGTAAATTTAAAGCTTTGTATTTGAAAGAAACGCAAAGGACATGAAAATCTCCTTCATATCCCAACTTTTAATTAATTCAGGGTTTTATTGAGAGTGAACGTTTTAAAAGTGAACTTAATGAGGTTGAAAACCTCCAATAAAATTATATTATGCATTGTAGGGAGAATTGTTGGATTCAGAGCACAAGCAACGTAGTTGTTTTTAATCTAACAGTTTAAGGGATGGCTTCATGCGAGCAAACCATTAAAAATGCGTCAGTGGATGTCATTAGCTCAGAGAATGTTCTGTTGGATTGTTGTAGACTTTCAGAATACGCCAGAAAAACCGTCATTTTTTGTAATGAGAATATGGCAGAAAAACCGTCATTTTTTGTAACGGTACGGAAGAGTTGCTTTTTATACAGGTTCACAGATTTTATAACATGAAATTTTATGACAAGATCCGCTTGTTATTGTGCAATGATAAGTCCCCCACGGACGCAGTTGGGGCCAGGAAAAATACACTTTTCCTTTAGTCCGTCTGTCAAATTATCTGTTCTTTATAGTGTCTTGGCAGCTTCTTGTACACGGCTGTCCCCCCCGTGTGCAATTTATTTGATAGACTTCAAATACTGTGGAATCGTGGAACACACGACACTTTGTCGAAAGAAAATTGTGAGAGTTATCATACAGCTTAGCAACATTCATAATGGCGTTTTCTCTAACATTTCGTGAGCCAGAATGCTTTTAGAGAACATTTTGTGCAATACCCTAAGATTAATCACCTCAGTGGCGCGGTCGGTATGGTGTTGGCGTACCACCTCGGTGGCCGCGATAGCGATTCTTGGGCATTCCCCCTACGGGTGAGAGATGTGTAATTCTGGCGATAGAAGTTCACTCTTGACGTGGTTTGGAAGGTAATGACGTTGGTCCCGTTGCTTCATAACCACTGATAACCGCTGGTTCCATGCAACGTAAAAACACCAAACGAACAAACAAACAATACTCTAAGATTATGTCTTCCCCTTTTACCTATTATTAATTGGACAAACGAAGAACAGAGAAAGTGTTGATTTTGATGTTACAAGCTTGCAAAGCTAGTCAAACAAGTTCAACAGAATCATGAGAGTAATATATATAGTGTCTGAGCCTTGTACAGAAATGTTGGGATGAAGATGTCGATTCGATTTCCCTGTCAGCGTCGAGTAGTAATCAGTGATGAAATTAAAGAATGACTCTTTCATTGCGTTCCGTGTAATCTTGCAACGTAATCTTGCAACGGAAGGAAGTTTTCCAACATTGCTATTGGTCGTCCCAGGTTTTTGTTTTGTATTGAAAGTGATCAGAAAATCAACCATACAGTTTTGACCAGCGGAACGGAGCATCTTTCTACGTTTGTAATTACCTGCCATTTCCTTCATTTACCATCATATTTCTTTCCCCTTTCCTGAGTCACATATATATATATATATATATATATATATATATATATATTATATATATATATACACACACACAATTAATTATACGTGATAAATGCATGTGTCGCAGTTTGACTTGCGTTTGATAAGATGGCAGTGATTTATCACTTATGGCAGAATGGATAACCCCTCACCGTCATAATTTGTGTCTAACCTGTACCCGGTACGCTTGTCAGTCACTTATGATTTCTTTATGGTGTAGGTTATATATAATATAAATATAATATATATATATATATATATAGATAATTATAATATATTAAATATGAATAAATATATATATATGATATGTATGTATGTATGGTATATATATAATTATACATGTATATGCATGTATGTGTATATTTATGTAAATGTATAATGCATGTATGTATATTGTATATTTTTCTCTCTCGTGGCATCTGATTCCTGGTATTAATTTTAAATATTTTCTCCTCGAATATATATATATATATATATATATATATATATATATATATATATATATATATATATATAGTGACGAAGTGCCAAGTATCTGGTTACTACACTTACCATTCATTAATTGTTACCTCGCAAAAGCCAGACACCTGAACCCTCATCACAGGTACTAAACGACTGAATACTCTAAATGCAACAGTGATCCCTTAACAACTTACCAGTATTGCAGAAAATCAGACTTAAGTTCATCTAAAACAGGTGTGAGGTAATTAATCAAAGGTCATCACTCCATCAACAACTTTAAAAGTCTAAGTATTTCCCTGATTTCAGAATTCTAAGTACTTCCCTGGTTCTAAGTCACTTCAAGTTAATTGAAGGAAAACAGATCAATTACCACTCTATGTTTCTACCTAAGCTAATCATATGCAAATATACTGGTTTAAAATAAAGAAAACACTTATAAAAATTTAAATACAAAAATTTATTATTAAACTCAAAATTTATAAGTGAAATTCACAATATCAGGGAAAATTACTGTTACTTGAAAAAGTAAATTCTAATTAATTCTTGAATCAATTAGGTAAAATTAAATCAAAATTAATTTATCACAAAATTCAAGAAAATTAATTCAATAAAAATTCAAAAGTGTTAGGCAATAATTAAAATTTGGAAATTAATTCACAAGTGCTAAACAATAATAAAACTTGAAAAGCATTCTAAGTAAATGCAAATTAATTCACAAGTGTTAAATTTAATTAAATGGGCATCGATTAATTAATGAAAATAACTAAGTAAATTAAATTGTGAATGCAAATGAAAATACAGAAAAATGTGGAAAATACCAATATTGCAAAAAGTATTAATCACACAGAATATAAAATAAAAACACACACTTCAATGAGAAAATGGATAAATGTACAAAACATAAAAATCACTTCAAATTAAACAAACACAAAAATTTGCAATGTGTAAAAATGTAAATTTCACTAAACCATTGTAACTATTAGTTATTAGTTTTTACCAAACCTTTGTAACCATCAATTATTAGTTATTAGTTAACCACTGTTCCTATTAGTTATTAGTTTTTACCAAACCTTAGTAACCATCAGTTATTAGTTGTAACTAATAAAAATATAACACAGTTTACCTTGGTATACCAACTTCTTTCTTTCTTTGCTGCAGGCTTGTTTCACATTTTAACAAAACCAGGCGCCGCTACACAACAATGTTTGTCCAGATTCCACAAAAACACTAAATAAACTCTTAAGAAATATCAAATCTGAAATGTACAAGTTACGTGTGACCATTCAATAAGTATGAAATCGTTACGTTACTTTAAAATGAAAAGTACTATGAGAGAGAGAGAGAGAGAGAGAGAGAGTCGGAACGCCTCGCGGTTCTAAGATGTTATGAGAAACTTCTCCCTTACGGAAGCTGGACCGTAGATGACACAAAACGTTTTGGGACACAATTCTCTCTAGAAGCTTACATTTGCACGTGGCACTCGGCAAAGACATATGCGTACGAGACCAGTATACATTTATTTTCGTACCGATCAAGACGGAGGTCGAACGGTAATTAAGACTGACATGTTTTTAAAAACACAACGAAGACTCGAGCTCCCTTTATCCCGAGGAGATGAAAAGTTACTGAAACAATTCTAGCTTTGAACGGACAAAGATATTCTCTCTCTTTCTACATTCTACGTTATATATTCTTTTAGAATATATAATGCGAAATCTGAACACACATTTAAAATATTCTATCTCTAAGCTAACTAGAAATCTGAAAAATGTTGCACAATCGTTATACATAACATTTTATACAGTCAAGAGGGATATATGAGTTTTTGAAAGGAGCATATATAATATATATATATATATATATATATATATATATATATATATATATATATATATATATATACACATACATACTACATACATACATACATATTATGTACGTATGTTATCTTTATTCATATATAATACATGTATACTTATACATAAATATATGTATATATGTATATATATATATAATATATATATATATATATATATATATATATATATAAATAATATTATATATATATATATTTATATCTATATATAGTATATAGATATATATATATAGTATACATATATATATATATATATATATATATATATATATATTATATATATATGGATAGATGGTATAGATAGATAGATATAGATAGATAGATAGATAATTCCGTGATGGTTACCAGGTATTATCAATTTCCTTATTAATGGTAAGTACTCGCTAGTTAATTTTTTGTCAACAAAGCTTTCCTTGTTTTCCAACCCAACTTCTGATTTCTCTCTCTCTTTCTCTTCGACTCAAGGGAAATCACCTTCCAGTTCAAATGACGTCCACTGGGGGAGGGAGGGGCCCCGGTGGGTGCAGGGACATTTTAGGGAAGGGGGGGGGGGTTGTGTGGGGTAGGGGGTTGTGGTAGGAGTGGGCAGGGAGAGTGATTTCATTCATTTGCCTGCGAAATCTGCATCGGAAATCAACTTCCTTCCAATGCTACTGTCCGTTTTGTCTTCTGGGTCTGGAGTGTGTTGCTGTTTTGTGTGTTTTTGTTATAAACATTTTTTTTATGAATAATGTCATTGATGCCGGCCATTACTTGTATTATGACTGACGTGTTGCATTCCCTTCGGTATTAAATTATTATTGTTATTATTATTCAAAGAAAACTCATAATCACACGAGTCAATAAAATGGAAAAGTAAATCCATAATAATATGTCTGTTTGACTTTATTATTTATCATACAAAGCAGAAAGCTTTCGATGACCTGCATGGTCTTTCTTGTCAATCTCAAGATTGACAAGGAAGACCGTGCAGGTTATCGAAAGCTTTCTGCTTTGTATTTAAAAAAAAAAAGATCAAGCAGACATATTATTGTGGATTTACTTTTCCACGTTATTATTATTATTATTATTATTATTATTATTATTATTATTATTATTATTATTATTATTATTATTATTATTTTTATCTATTTATTTCTTTATTTATTTATGTCGACTGGGTGGTATTTATAGTGTGGGGCTCCGGGTTGCATTCTGCCTCCTTAGGAGTCCATCACTTCTCTTACCACGTGTACTGTTTCTAGGGGCACACCCTTCTGCAAATATTTTGACTGATTCCTGCAATGTGGAAAATGTGTTGAGAACTCGTTACTATTGTCCGTCGGTAGCTACAAGGACTCCGTATAAAAAAAAAAAAAAAAAAAAAAAACAACAACAACAACAACGAATTAGGTAGTGGCGTCAGTGCACTCAACGCGGTGCACTGTAGGCATTGCGTAAGGTTCTTTGCTGTACCACCATTCATATTCTTTCCTATGTATTTCTTTCACTCCTCCTGTCAGTTGCTTCATATTGCAACTGCTTTAAGGCTTTCCTCTTGTTGCACCTTTCAAACCTTTCTAAGCTTAATATATCCCTTTCAGCGCTGAATGACCTCACAGGTCCCAGCGCTTAGCCTTTGGCCTAAATTCAATCTTCCATTCCATTCCATAACCGAATAAAGATCCCGTTTGTAGTTTTTTCCTTTATTTTGTGACTTGAAAACTAAACCCGCCTCATTTAAATGTATTTGGAAAACTAAACCCGCCTCATTTAAAGTATTTGAAGAAATGGTACCAACTCTTCATTATTTACGACGACTCGAGATCCCTTATCAGAAGATGACAAGTTTGTATTTAATCTTGAGTAACGAGACATTCATTTGATGAATAATATTCCCCATAACAGTTTATACTTTACGAGGACATTCTTTGAAATTTCATGAACCTTTACATTACACCTTAGCTATTTAAAAACGAACTCCGCGCTCTCGCCTTTGTTCATGAATGTCATTTGCAAAGGTTCCCCTTGCTTGAAGGCATTAACTAAAGCCTTCGCGTGGTTTGATATATGCCAAAGGATTTCATGGAAGAACCCTTTTCCGGGGACGTAATCATTTTTCATATGATGAGATATATATATAACAGGTCATTATATTAAACATATAACAAGCACACGCAGTCACGTCTTATATACAGAGCGGTTTGGCTGGCATTTGTTTCTTCATATTATACATAGCGAGAGAGAGAGAGAGAGAGAGAGAGAGAGAGAGAGAGAGAGATATGTCTACCATACAGGAGGCAGCTCATCCTTCAATTGTACTTCCTAAGGCAGAAATGTCCAGATTTGGACCGCTTGCTCAGACTGCGACATCAGAACTCGGTAAATAGGCTTGCACCTGCCGAGATTTGGTTGCCGTTGGGATCAAGAGGGAAAGGCTTATACAATATTTAAAGGCATTTCCTTCCTCTGCCTTGGTACGCAGTGCAGTGGAACAACTACTTTGGCTGTTTGGCTGTTATTCCTGTATAGGTCAGCAGTAGAAGCCTATTATAATGGATTGTACAGTCACTCATATAAGTTCATGGATGTCCGGGTGTTTGAGAGAGATTTCCATTTCACCCCTTTCTGGATGACGGGTGTCTGGGAGTGCGAAACTGGCCAAATGTTCAACTACCTAACTCTATTGTAAGAAAGTTTCGGTGTGTGCACTTATGTCACTATACATACAGACCCGTTGTCCAGAAAGGGGTTGGATGGAATTCATCTTTATGCTAGGAGACATCAATGAACTTATACGAGTGACTGTACATATATATCTGTGCGTGTATGTGTGTGTATGTATGATTGGAATTTGATAGCCAAAATAGGAGATGAGATTTGATAGAGATTTTACAGAAAAGGAGAAAGAAATTTGTTAGTGAAAAAGGCACGAAAATGATGAATGTGATCGTCTCATCATCAGAGTTGGAAGAAAGGAAAAGGAATGAAATTGTGCGAGAGAGAGAGAGAAAGGGAGACGGTAAAACGATATTGAGGAAGTTTGTCTTTCATGGCCTTTAGCCAAATCCTATCAGGACACGTAAGGAGTTCTACATTTTGACGGCATAGTAAGGTTCTGCAAAGTTCTCAGGCGCGAATGAATAGAAAGGTCGGGGGAACTGGATAGAGTATCGCAGGCGGATTTCGTTTCTGCGAAATCTGGATTGATGATGGAAAAAAGGGTGGGGGATGGGGGGGGGGAGGGGGGGGGGGGGGGGGGGGGGGGGGGAGGGGGGGGGGGGGGGGGGGGGGGGGGGGAGGGTGGGGGGGGGGGGGGATTAGATATCGGGCTCGAAGATATGATGGAAAAGGAAATGCATACTTTTGAAGTTTGCGTGTTGTGTGTAGAATAGGTCGGAGTTTCAGAAGATTTTTAAAATTTATTCTTATTTGATTTATTTTTTGTTTATGTCAAGAAGGCAGAAGGACGATTCTAATCAATCATCATTCCCATCATCTACTTGACCCGCACTCTAGCGTTTTTGATGGGCCATCAATCATGGCCTTCGTTTTATGTCTTCTGACCGAGGGTCTTTTATGATCGAAGCTTGTATTTATTCGAATGATCGAAGGTTTCAGCTTCTGTCATGAGAGTGTTGCCTTGGAAGATGTTTCTCGATCTGCCCTTCGTTTTTATTAAAGAAATAGTACAAATTTAGCTCTGCGTCTTTTTGTGCGTGTCAGCATATTGGTGAGCGCCTCGGTGGCGTGATCGGTATGGTCTTGGCCTGCCACCTCGGTGGCCGCGACTTCGATTCTACGGTATTCCACTGAGGCGTCAGATTGGAGCCACATCATTTCTTTGGAAGATCTCATCGAAAGGATTTTTGCGACGTCTTGGGAAAGACTCTCTCGAAATGAGGTATTTGATCTCTCAAAAGTTAAGTTTTCAAAAGGGATCTTCGATGTCTTTTCAGAATCGAGGGAGAAAATCCCCCTAATTGATTCGTCATTAAATGGAAAAAATATAATGACCAAGCGAAAGGGGAAAAAGAGGAACAACAGAAAGTGTCATACCAGGAGGAGGAGGGGGGGGGGGGGTGGGGTCAGACCCATTTGGTAGCTGTATCGCTGGATTCACTTTTAGCAGAGTTGCAAACCTGACCTGTATTTTGTTACTTTATAGTTTATAGTTTATTTTCTAATGTTCAGGAACTCGTACGGGAAGTATTTATGGTATAATCAATTTTCATTTAATCATTTTTATTGATATTTTAGGCAACAAGAAATGAATTCAAGTGTGACTCATTTTTCAATAAAAAAAAAAATTGGAATGTGAAGTTGAGATTTAAATGAAGAGATGAAATGAATCCCCTGGTATGAAGTTTGTTGAGGAATTGTTCAAAGAATGAAACTTGCTTTTCAGATGCTGGAATTCTTAACATTAATAATTTTTGCAAATGATAATAATATTAATTTCCCTCCCTGAGGGTTTGAGGTCGCTGTATTATTTTATGGAGCCACGGCTTTGGTTTCCGGCTAGTAGGCCCTTTCTGATTTAGGGAAATGGTGATATAACTGTTTTTAATATCTGAAGGAATAACTTGAATATTTGTTGAAAAATAACTTTGGTCAGATTACATTAAAACATACAATAGTCCTGGTACGTTAGGAATTAATGTATATGTGTGTACACACATATATATACTATATATATATATATATATATATATATATATATATATATATATTGTATTAATAATATCGGAGTGGATCTTGTTTGTGTCCTCCCCTTGATTACAGTAGTAGAGGCATGACACAGCCACCCACCCCCTTCGAACCAGTTTGTCCAACCCTTGGTGGGCGGGCAGGTAGGGGAACGGAAGGGTGAAGAGACCTCCACCTCCTCCTGCAAACCTGTTTGTCCGCTCCGGATATGGGAGACAGCAGCGACGCATTCCAAGCTCATATAAGTAAAGGGAGACTTCGCGAAGCAATTCATCTCGGGTCTTTATGAGGTAAAAAGAGAACATTTCTAAAATTTAAGAAAGAAAAATCCTTAGATAAACAGAAAGACCACAGGTGCAAGTTAACACAATAAGGAATGACGTAACGAAAGAGCACTCCATCTTTAAAACGGGAGATATCGCAAAGGTTATAGTGGAACTGCGAAGGGTTGTCAAAGTAACGCTTAATTTACAGGACCCAGAAAAAGGCTAAGGTAAAAAAAGAAAGACTGATTATTATTATTAATGTTAATGTGTAAAAACGTTACGGGTTAGAACGAAAACGTTTCCTAACAAGCTTTTCACCGATTAGTGTTCAGTATTAACCCCCGGTTTAATTAATGAATCCACTAGTTAATTTTAATGTTCATTTATTCGCGGTGTATACAGACCTCTTGCCACTTCGCAGACCTCGTCCATCTCTTTTGGAATGAGTTCTATTAATGCCTTGGTCTCTGCATCCCTCTCAGCTACTACAGCCAGTTCTGCAGGATGAACTAGAATGTTTTATTAAAACTTAAAGGTATCATACAGTTCATAATTAATTGGTATAATTACTTTAGTAAGCTGTAAATGCATGCATCTCTCTCTCTCTCTCTCTCTCTCTCTCTCTCTCTCTCTCTCTCTCTCTCTCTCTCTCTCTCTCTCTCTCATGTTTTATTGCCTGTCATTCTATTGTACTTTAATGACTCCATATCCTGTTTTATTGTGCCCCCGTTACGGATATTTCCTTGCGTAATTGGAAAGACTTTCCAGGCAATTTGTTTACAGCAATCGCAACTTACCAACAGTGAACTCAAAATATTTTTGGGGGACCAAGGAATTCGACCGAGGGCTTGGAAAACAGCCTCCTTGCCTAACCTAACCTAACCTCACTGGGGAACCAGAATATATAGTGGTGTCAACGTCCTCCGCGCCGCGGACCTCTCTCGTCTGGGACTTGCCTGCGATCCATTCGCGCGTCTTAATCAAGAAATATTGAAACGTGGTGAACTTCTCTTCGACTGTCTACAATATAGAGGCGGAAGTCGTTCTGGTAGTTTTCGGACCATTCCATTAATCGCTCGCACTTTTGATTGGCTCCCGGACCGATGAGATGAAGGACAGAAGTATCGAAGTGGTTTTTAATAATGTCGTGACTGAGTGATTTTTCAGCCTCGGAGTTGGCTCTTGTGGGGATTATTATTATATATTATATATTATATATACCATAGTTTGGTTTTTACAAGGGACGACAGAATAAAGTAACAAACATCTAGTTTATTTGTACTCTACCTCTCAAAAATGTTCAAGATACAAACATCACACCGCTGATCTCCCAAGGAAAAGCTACTTCCAGATGGTTTCATATCTTATCTCTCATCATAATTATTCTTAAGCTTCTATTTTTTTTTTTTTTTAGCTCACCTGAGCTGAAATCTCAAGTGACCTATTTTGAGTGTATACTTTTCTAGTTTTGGCCTTCTGCTGTAATCAATCACTCGAACCGTTCCGACCAAACTTGGAACAAAGGCATGCTTGGGTAAATGGGTTTCAAGTTCCCTTAAATGGGGATCATTGCCCCTTTCAAGAGGAAATATTGACGATATTGGAAGGTAAGATATGGCCGTTTCAGATTCTTTAGAAATTCTGGCCAAGTAAAAATAGGTTAAGGGTCCTTTCAAAGTGTTGCTTGGAATCCTTTTGGCCGTGGTGCTGGATTATTATGGGTCCACAGTCGGTATGGTCTTGGCCTGCCACCTTGGTGGCACCGAGTTCGATTCTCGGGCATACCATTGAGGTGTCAGAGATGTGTATTTCTGGTGATAGAAGTTCACTCTCGACGTGGTTCGGAAGTCACGTAAAGCCGTTGGTCCCGTTGCTGAATAACCTCTGGTTCCATGCAACGTAAAAACACCATACAAACAAACAAACAAACAAATACAGTCTTATGTGGGAAAGTACATACAGAACACCCACTGGAAAACTAAAGTCATATAATGGATAGTGCCTCCAGGTGGCTCAGGTAAGTAATATGGCCCATTCTGGGGTGTCCACCTCTACAATTTTATATATATATATATATATATATATATATATATATATATATATATATATATAAACTATTCTTAGTTTCCTCTCTTCTGTAGCGTTCTTTTGAAATGTTGGCTTTCATTTATTTAATTTTTATTTGTATTTTGTATTTATTTTTTTCTCTATTTTTTATTTATTTAGCTATATCTATATGTATTTTTATACTTTTATTAATATTTTTATTTACGTTTCCCTAATGTGTAAATATTTTGTTTTTACTTTTATATTTATTTTGCCGAACGTGAAAAAAAAATAATAATAACAGTGAATAAGGAAATATAGTTAAAAGTAACAAAATGATGATTGTAGAAAATAGATTTGATTAAAATGAAAATAAAATTGAAGTTCATTCAAATGAAAATGTTTTGAGAAACGAATATTGTAAAAAGGATGATTTAAAACAGATAAAAATTAAAACTGGCTGGTAATGTAGAATTAAAAAATAGTGAAAAAAGTTAAAAAGTAAGAATATAAATAAAATAGAAAATTTAATAAATATAATAGAATTAAATAAAAGAAATTATGAGCAACAATTAAGTGTAGATAAAAAGCAAAAATAAAATGAGTAGGAATAGAAAACAAACCTATATATATATATATATATATATATATATATATTATAATATATATATATATATATATATATATATATATATGAAATGAAAGGATCAGAATAGGAAAATTAATTAGATTAAAAAGTGAAATGATGCCATAAAAATAATAACAGTAAAATAACAATAATAATAAAAACATTCAAATATGAAAAATGAAAATTCAGATCTAAAATTGAAAATAAATATAAGTAAATGAAACAAGGTTAATTCTGGATTGCTTTATTTCCTTTCTTGAATGACAGCTTTTTAAAAGTATCTTCATACGAGAATATACCAGAATTTCCCTTATTAAGTTTCAAAGACTATATTCCAGCTGGAAAAGGGATTCGAAGTTAATTCCTTCCAGGTTAAACCTGACTCCTACTCCTTTCCCATCGTGGTGTGTGTGTGTGTGTGTGTGTATGCGTTGCCAGTCCCGTCAGCCTGAACGCGAACAGAAATTCTCACTGACCACCTCCCTTTGTTTCTTGCAGGTACGTTGAGGGAGGGAAAAGTTAGCGAGGTAATGAAATCAATCATCTTCAGGTAAGTTGACGCATCTTGTTGTCTGGGAATCTTCTCTCGCCCTGTAACTTGCTTCATCCTAATTAAAGTAAACTTTTCGAGAAGGATCATCGAGAGGGCTCGTCCAGGGATTTTTCAGGCCTCGCCAGAAGGCGAAAAGTAGGCGGAACGGGTCAGGTCGTCTTTTGCGTTTTGTTTGATGTTTGTGTCTACCCTGGTTTCTCGTCCGTGTCTAGATTTCTGTCCTTGTGTGTGTGTAGTTGGTGTGGGCTGATTTTAATCAGCAGATATCAGGAGTGGAAAGAAAGGATCTTGAAGTATTTAAAACATTTTCTGCTGAAGATGAAGAATTTTCAGTGACTAAATATAAAAGAAGCATCTTGATAGGGAACATGAAACAATTTATTGTCATTTAAGATAAAAAGTGTCGAGTAACTATGCAGAAAATATAATTTTTCACAGAGAAAGACTTGACTGAGTAAACAGGAATGTTAATACGTTGCGAAAATATGATTTTGTTTTCTCTGGCAATGCAACGAATTATTGCTTTGAGTCTGTGTTGAAAATGTTGTCGTCATCAGATAAAAGGGAATAGTTGCCCTTCTCCACCTTAAGATATTCTTTTGATTCTGAATGTTGAATGTAGAAAGAGAAAAAAAAAGTACCTTGAGAACGTACAGCTGAAAGTGTAGAAGACTCGACATTATCGTAACTGAATCTGAATTAGCGCCCGAGCTATGGAGAGACGTGAAGGACGCCGCTTACCTTGGAGTACGAATCAGGTTTAATCCTTGCAAATGGAGTCCTCCTGAGGGGTCCTTGGCGGTGGAGGGATTGCGTGTGTTGCGTTGAATGCTTCTGCGTGAAATTGTTGGAGAGATGTCGTAGGAGTTGGAGAAGTTGTGCTGGTACTGCTGAAGGATTTTTTGGGGGAAGTTTCTGTAGGATTTCACAGGTTGGAGAGGTTGGAGATTAGAGAGGAAAGGTGTTTGTTAGTATGTCGATTTTGTGCAAGACGTTTCAGTCACTTTTTCCCCCTCTTGAAGATATGGATTTTTCGTTGTGGAAGACTTGTAAATTTCCTTCCGAATTGGAATTGACTTAATTCAGTCAACTCGGACCTAAATTTATTTTCTTTGCTGTGAACGAATATATGGAATGTTGCCAAAATCTCATATAATTTCGATGTTTAAATTTTTATGCAAATATGTCACTTCTTCGTTACCATATATGGCGCACAGTAGAAAAGACGCATTTGAATGATTTTACTACATCTGGCATCTTCATCTAATGTAACAAGATATCTGAAATAGATAGAGGATTAGGTGAATTTGTGGTTAGATCAAAGGGATTACTTTTTAAAATGTGGTTTTGATTCAAGGGTCTGGATGTTTTTACTTTCTATATTTTGGCGTTTTTATGGGCTCCTTTTATTATATATATATATATAATATATATATATATCATATATATTAATGTATGTGTGTATGTAGTATCTGTGTACTGTCGGCCAAACAACTGGTGGCAGAGTTTCATAATTTTTCGTTCACCTGCCTGACGCAAGTTTCATGCCTTATTAATCTATTTTTCTTCTAAAAGATGGAAGGAATCTTATGTAATGACGTTAAAAACAGTCACTGATATCTTTAGAACATCAGGATATGTTATTGTGTAAAACTATTTTCCATATAGTAAAATTGACGTGAATGAAACGAAGTGATAAAAAACGTCATATAACAACCACTGATATACATTACCAAATAGATAGGAGACACTTATCACTAGTAGTATCGCATAAACATAGTTCTTACATTATCATTTCAGTATTAAGTTGAAGGTAGTTTAACGATTCCATTGTTAAATTTTACATAAAACCTTGGAAACTCACAAAGTGCTATCAAATTTTAAAAAAATGATAACCTAACAATGTGAACCAATGCGACCTCACTATTGCTTTTGATGTCGTTATGTGCACGGGAATCTAATGTCAATGTGTCATTTATCGGTCTAAGAAACATCCCTTGGTGCAAGTTCCTGTTGGAGAGATATCAAGAAAGCTTACTATACCGGAGAGACTCATGCATAGATGAATCAAATTGTTTAGAGGACGGCAAAGTGTAGATCATGGGCCTAGAGGTGGAACTCCTCGTAGCACCACAAGAGAGCAAGACAATACAGTAGTGTAAATGTTGCTGAGAACAATCATTTGTGATTTTTTAATTCTAGCGCCTTGTCACGATATTGCTGAGCCAGGAATCATGACTAGCTCTACGCCTATCATTGGTGTCTGATGAATACTTTAGATGGAGAAGAAGAGATTTTTAAAAATATACTTGAAATCTTTGATGGGTGTCTAATGAATAAGTTCAATGAATAAGCACTTACCTTTGGTGGATGAGATATTCAGTTAGGCTTACTCTTTTTGTTTTATTTTTTATCGGTGGCCAGTGAATACCACGGATAGGGAGGGAAACAGATTCAATGATGCATGCATTTTTTTTTCTTCAAAACCTAAAGAATATGTTTTATTGGGAGATACTTTATTAATATCAGCCTATTCCCTCCATCACTTCTATACGCCACCTCCGCTCTCTTTCACATCTCGGGCGACTCGATCAGACTTCTCGGACTCATAACCAGCGTTGCCGATAGCTCTGCATACTAAAATCGGCATCTTATAGAAAACGGAATTCATTTTATGGCCCAGGGGTACTTTAAGAAAATAAACCAATCTTATGCAACACCTCATCGATTTATATTCATCATCATTCAACAAAAGTATATATTAGCTATGTATATACACAATTACAACCAAAACAACAATGATATATACATATTAAGTTTTATAGATAAACTTTATAAAACAGAAATTACACACAAAATATAGGTAGATACGTAACCTACTCCGTTTTATAAATCAACTTTATAGAACATATAGGCTATATAAATAAAACAAAAAAAAATTAATATTTTTCTTCATATATCAGGGTATAAATATGTTTGAGAATATATTTTATAATTCCAGATTTTATATCCTGTTTTATGCTAATTTCTTTGAAGCCCCCCCCCCCCCATACTGAAAGCCTAGCTCCTGGATTCACCAGTGATGGAATAGTAATTACGCCACTCGTAACTACATGGTTTAATGTCAGTTATAAATGTAATACACATGTCTTATCATTCAAATTACAATTCTATGAATGGAAACAATATCAAATATCTTACATTTACTTTACAACCATGTAACTCATTATATTCAATAACATTATAATTACAAAAGTTACAGCTATTTCAATCTTGCTAGTTTTATCTAGATTGATTTTTTTTCTTGTAGTATGAATTACATTCCTAATCAAATATAACATACTAAGATATGATATCATGGGTATTAACTGCTAACCTATTTGGTTTCGTGTTTTACAATTATAAAGGGTTCCTTTGTGTCACTGAGGGGTTGAACGTTTTCAATGCTTATTAAGTGGAATCTCTTAAAGAATCATTACACATATATTATGTAATAAACTAATGTAGTAATCAAAATCATTTTCTACCAAACTTACATAAAAAGACATTAACTATTTAAAAAAAAAGTATTTAAATTTATTTGAGACGATAAATCAATCCCCTCGAAGAATGCCGAGTTTTTCTCGGCATGAACAAGGAGGCCGATTTCTTCTCGGCATTGAAGGTCTGGTTCTCCGCGTGTAGAGTTTTTTCTCGGCAAATCGGGGGAAAAATCGGCATTTCGGCAACGCTGACTTCTCCACCACTTGAGAGCATCACTAATGATAACGGTTATTTTACAATTCCCCGCACCGACAACGGACGCCTTGAAATGCATGTTTGGAAAACATTTTCTGTTCAAAGTTACTTTATCTTTCATTCCTCAATATATTTGCATACATTCGTATTATACCCTGTATGATTGTTGTAGCTGTCAAAGAGCAACCCCTGATAGAAGCAGTAGGTTTTTCTTGGAAAAAAGAAAAGAAAAAAAAAAAACATATGAAACAGACTTAAACGAGAACGTCACCTTTCATATTTCTTATCCTTTCAGCTACTTATAATATGCCTATGGTAGTAGGTCTAGCCATACATGGGAAACTAATTTTAATTAATTTCTATTTAGAAGAAATGAATAGCTACAGAAAGATAAACTCAAGAAAGCTTTAATGAAGGTAAGCCTCTCTTAATGTATTCGTCAGTTTTGACTCCCACAGCTTTCCAACGTGTCCAGATGAAACAGGATGATATGCAAGGATTTCGATAAAAAATAAAAGACTGAATTATATTCCTTTGATTTTTTATGATTGCTTTTTGACTTTGAATAGCTAGGTCTGAGTAAATTATGTTAAGCAATTATGAAAAGGATAAAAAAAGCAGAACATGGCTAATAAAACAAGAACAACGGGAATAATAAAATAATGCAGATTTATATAGATATTGTCGATTTAAATATTCTTTCACATTACGTATCCGAGAGAGTATACTGCTGAAAATAGACCTAGGCTAATCATGTGTGAAAATCAGAAGTCAAGTTTAGGCCCACTAAATGTGGCTTGCAAATTATTTTATTGATCAAAGGACAAAATTAGTTTAATTAAACATCATTATTAAAGAATGTTAACGCCTTTATACATTATTTATCGGCTGTAGGAGACGAAATGACAACACCTCAGTGCAGTACGATACGTTGGGTCAAGACTCGAGGGGCAGCAAAGCCAACTTCAAAATGCTTATGCTGTCATGAAGCTAGAGCTGAGAATAAAGTTAGAATTCGTGTACCCATCGCTATATATTTTCCTTACTGTGCAGAATAATTATCTTTAATGCGTTGAATAAGTCTACTCAATTCTAATGTAATTTATTTCAGGTATAGCACCTGTGAAAGGAAATAGGATTTATGGTTAAGTAAATGATCTGGCACCTGCATATGGCAATAATTCCATACGAACAATGAATTAAGAAACTACGCCAATTCTTCGTTGGCCGACAGTACATAGTACATATTGAGGCGAGTGTAAGATCCGAGAAGAATATGACCCATACCTACGGTAAATATCGCCTGTTTTGACGACGATAGCAGGACGCTGTGAGCAAGAAAAGTTGAATGGGTTGAATTGCCGACGTTCAGGGCGGCGACAGGAACGCGAAACAAGGACGAGCTCTCGGGAACTGTGTCGCCATCCCGACCTCATTAATGTTACAGAGGGTTGACCTGGGGGTTTAACAAAGGACGTGCGAGCATGACAATTTGAAAAGGAAGGGTCGCCCGGCCCGGGGGACTTCGGTGGGAGGAGGAGGAGGAGGGGGGGAGGGAGGGAGGGAGGGAGGTCCTTGTTAGATGCGAAGGGAAATGCTGTTGTTTGTTTGGCAACTCGTTAAACTTGTTGCTGATGACGACCCATGTCTGTTCTTTTATGATTATTTGAGTTTTGAAGTAAACTTATTCAAGGTTTATTATTGTTATTATATTCTTTAAAAGCAAAGAAGATACAAGAGTCACCAGCAGAAAGTTTATTATCAATGTGCATATGGACAAATTTATCTTTGCAAAAGTTACGAATGTCCAGTGGGTTGGGATTTTGTTTGTTCCCTTACGACCAGACTTTAGTATCCTAAGGTAATATAAGGGAGAAAGAAAGAGACCTGATTCCTCCAAGTATTACAAACTGTGATTGTCCAGACATATCCTACATAGTTATGTTAAGTAGGTGTAAGGTACGAGATATATCCTAATATTTTGTTTAATATTCTAAACTGTAGAATCGATAGAGAGAGAGAGAGAGAGAGAGAGAGAGAGAGAGAGAGAGAGAGAGAGAGAGAGAGAGGAATCCCGATTTATTTTAATATTAAACTGCAGATTTGATAAATGATGTGAGAAAGCATTAGGAGAGAGAGAATCTTAGGCTAGTTTACCCAGTAAGGGTTCTTTAACAAACATTTGGAGGGTTCTCATTTGTTTTTCTTTGAGACTGGCTAAATTTCCGCCCCGTGAATTTGGAGAACGAAGTAAGAGACTTTTTGTTCAAAGTCGTTTTATTCATTGTTTCAATATATTTCCTTTTATTCAGCTGCTACAAGTGAACCACGATTGTTATATGGCAGAGTTTCTTGGCAATTAAGTCATTCCTGTAAAGTCAGTGATCGATGGGGTTTGAAAGGACTTTACAGGACTTTTGCAATGAAACTTAACCCATTTTTGTATTATTTCTGAGATATGTCTTATTTTCCTGTAGAGCAGGATATATTATTTATATTGCGTATAAATATATGTATGTGTTGGTATGTATGTTTATGAATAACTGATGTTTGTTGCAGAGGCTATATTTGTTTGGAGGAAAAAGCAGAGAGGAATTGGGGCGGGAGTACGCCGAATTCCCAGTTACTCTGATAGTAATGTAGTATTGCCTGAGTATTACTCAAGACAGATTTCCGATATCAGAATGTATGGCTCGGCTCTTAAACAAAAACTGAACACTGGAGGCCTACCGACGATCAAGACCGAATTAGAGAAGAGAGGTAAAAAGAATAACAACGACAGAGTGGGTAGAAGGGGAGGGAGGAATGGAGACATTATGTAAATTTATCCCAAAAATTGATTTGGCTCGAGGTCTAGTCATGACGAAAGTCTGTGCACTATTGATTTACACAGCCTTTGTAATCAAAGGCCAGACAGTTTAACTGACTCCATGAAATTTGGGCTTTCCAGCCGGCCCCATTAGCGCTGTGAAAGGAGGGAGCTGAAATGGTTGGATAACAATGCCAAGAGCGTCCAGACAAGAAGAGAAATACAGCCACAGTTTCAAAAAAAAAAAAAAAAAAAAAAAAAAATGTCTTGTCCTTCTCCCATCAAGATTCTAAACCTACCTCGAAAGTCACCATCGTCACTCCTATGCATCGAAGTCTTCCCGTGAATAGTTGCTTTCATTCTCCTATTCTTATGTCATAATTCAAATTAAACTAAGGCTAGACGAAACTCATGCTCTACTGAAAAAAAAAAATTATTAAAGAATGGAATGGAATGTCCGACAGTGTTGGTTTGTTGAAGAAAACGCTGGAAGTGATGATGGCTGTCAGAGCGTACAATATATTGATATACTAATTGTCCTATAGGAGCTGTCAACAAATGTATCAGTCACGGACAGACAGCGAGATGAAAGGAAGGACTGAGAAGACGACGACAAAATCACTCGGCTACTTGATCTTTGACACAGTTCCCAAACAGAACCGGGAATGATTTACTCTGGTGTGCAAACAGAAAGGACAAGTCTTCTTCCCCCTTCCCTTCGCTGATTAATTACTCGGAATAAAATTATCACCTCTCAGGAGAGACGAGGCTCATTACAGCTGATGAAACACTTACCGAGAAATCAGGGAACCCACGATCATGTATCGGCAATGAAACACACCCCTGAACTGTAATCTTTTAGAAAGCAATACTGTTATCATAATTTACGTGGAATTATATTGTGTATTGCAAGATCTTTACATTTTTAAGTTTGTTCAGAGCGTTTCCCTTTCCGTAACTTGATATACTTTGATATGTTATTTCTTATCTGTTGCCCACTCAGTTTTATTAGTGCACTAAAGTATGTTTCCATTGATAAGTAAAGTAAAAAGTGTTATGAACACAATACTTATTTTTATGCTCGTCAGGAACTGACCACTAGGGATTGTGCATTAATCTCCCGTCTGAGGCTAAGTCTCTCTCTCTCTTGGTTTTAAAGGTAATTTCATGAATAATGTCTACTGATTAAAATTGAATGAAAAACGCGCGCACACACACACACGCGCATACTGTTGAGTACGACCAAAACCTCTATATGGTGATGACAGTGTAATAACAGAAAAAACTTTGAGTACTTTTACTGCCGTGCAATAATAACTTTAGAAGGTATTCCACATTTACTCAGATTTTTCAGGAATAAAAAGGAATTGATAAAAATTACCATGTTAAATAATCTTATTAAGAACTAACCTGAGAATACCAGAGATTGTACTTCAATACTATGTAATGTCGTGTGATATTCTAGGTTTTTGGGAAAGACAATTGGACAGAGCAAATACTTTATAAAGTGCGGTAGAAAACAATCATGATATTGATTAGAAAGGGTCCAAAAAGCTGCTGTGTGTGTTGGTAGAAATATAAATTTGTACACTTAAATATGAAGATGATTCTTTGGTAATCAGTAAAACCAAAGACTTGCGAGAGACGGGGCTGAAAATAAATCTTTGAAAAACAGGCAATGAATAGTGTCCAGTTTGAAGGTGAATATTATTATTACCGAACCGAAATGATTCAGTCAGCCATGCATCTTTATTCGCTTAACTTTTCTCTTTCATCTTTTTTTTATAAAAAGTCCGTTAAGAGTATTTGCTTTTTTAGTTTTCTATGAATGAAAACTAATGTGCCAGCGTTGTCTGTCCTTCCGCACTTTATTCTGGCCGCCCTCTGATCTAAAAAAACTAGTGAGGCTAGAGAGTTGCAAATGGGTACGTTGATCACCCAGCCTCCAATCATCAAACATACCAAATTGCAACCCTGTAGCCTCAGTCGTTTTTATTTTATTTAAGGTTAATGTTTGCCATGGATCGTGCGTCTGGCAGCACTTTCCGGAGGTATGGGACGCACCCTCAGTCTACCTTATGTGGTGAGCAATTGAAACGCAGCGCTTCCGGTCATAGCTGATGGTTTTATACAGCATTATACGTTGTACAGAAAAGTAGACGGCGCTTTTTTTTTTTTTTTTTTTTTAAGGTTTCTATTTTTCGGAATTGGACACGTCTTGTGAAGGCAGGACTGCGTAGTTTTGCAACTCCTTCATTTGACGCAGCATATTGATATGTGACAGTTCTTTGACGTCTATAATTTTGAAGATTCACGTCATAAAATCGAAATAATTTTATTCGTTAGAACGCAAGGAGAAAAGAACGAGAAATGGCAATTGGTATTTATATTAGGCTCTTTTCCTATGAGTTTATTGAAGTGGAAAAAGTGTTTTTTTTTTTTTGAATGTTTTTTGAAAATTTGAGGGAGAGAGAGAGAGAGAAGAGAGAAGAGAAGATAGAGAGAGAGAGGAGAGAAGAGGAGAGAGAGAGCAGAGAGAGAGAGAGAGAGAGAGAGAGAGAATGTAGGCGTTAATTTCATTTTCAGCTGATTGGTTTTTTAAGAGGATGTCCCATTTTTAAATGGAGTTCAGTTTCCACGGCGGAATTGGTTTTAATGGAATCATTGCGAGTTGGTCTTTCTCCACCGGTGGGACAAAGGAATGTTTTGAAATGCATAAATGGCTGTTTGGGTTTGCAAAAGACTATTTGACCGGATTTACTCTCACCATATTCGACCTTGGGAAGCCGGGTAGGAGTAGAATCGTTGTTATTTTCCGTTTAAACATTGTCCTAGTTTTGCTGTTTTATGATTCACTGGAGTTTGTTAAGAGGCACAAAATTAGACTTTGTTTAAATAGTGAAGATAATGGTAAAAGAAAGGAACCACGTGATATGAGACAAGTGAAGCTTGGTTTATATATATATATATATATATATATATATATATATATATATATATACATATATACACACACACACACATATACATACATACATACATATGCGAACACTTCAAAAAACAAAAATTTACTGTAGCTTTTTGAGCATCTAAAGAAATATACGTGTATAAGAATAGAGTCCTTGTAATCACAACGCAAATATATATATAGTATAATAATTATATATTATATATATATATATATATATATGATATATATATATATATATATATATATATATATATCTATATATATATTTAACCCCAAACTTTAATTTATTGTTGTTTTTACAGTATAAACATATTTATTTGTAGATCCTCAAGTAGATACAGTAAGTTTGTTTGCTGTTTTTCCTTGAAGTATCTTGTGAAGCGACGCCTCTGAAGTCTTCATTGATTTGCGTGAACTTGACCCAATTTTAGGCCAAGTTTCTTGTCTCGGGAGGTTTATTGCTCGTGGGAGTGAGAAATAGGAGTCATTTAAAGTGGTTGGTATGGTGTTTGCGTTCCACCTCGGTGGTCGCGGGTTCGATTCTCGGCCATTCCATTGAGGAGTGAGAGATGTGTATTTCTGGTGATAGAAGTTCACTCTCGACGTGGTTCGGAAGTCACGTAAAGCCGTTGGTCCCGTTGCTGAATAACCACTGGTTCCATGCAACGTAAAAGCACCTTACAAACAAACAAAAAATAAAGTGGTTGTTAGGCTGGTAAAGGAATGTACTTTGAAAGGTCTTTGAAGCATGATAATACGGAATATGATCGGCAGTTGCGTTTTGCATTTTGCTTTCTACTCGTGTCAATGATCAAGCATGTTCTTTCTGTTTGTTTTAGGTTATCAGATTTAAGTTTAAGTTATCAGATTTTTGTTTGTTTAAGTTTGTTTAAGTTGTCTGATTTCTGTTTGTTTTAAGTTGCCAGATTTAAGTTATCAGATTTGAATGGTTCTTTAACAGCTCTGGATTACTTATAGACTTATAAGTGTTTTGCCACTTTCTCCTACTCTGTTATGAATGTGTTTTTTTGTTTAAGTTATGAAGCATATTCTTTCTGTTTGTTTTCCTATTGATAAATAAGACTAACGCAGAAACCTAACTTCAAGGACTTTGTTGTGATTGAATGGGTTAACTTTGTTTATTTTTATTATTATTATTTTTTTTTTGTAGTAACATGGCTAAAGTTTTTGATAAAGCAGGAAATACTAGTAAACTCGACTGAAAAGTTAGAATAAGGCTTCGTTGTTGCCAGTTCTTGGTGTATCTCACGTTAGATTGTGTAGACTTGTTTCTCTGTGAGAAAGCCTGTCAAAAACGTAAAGTATTATCACAGTTTAACCAGACCACTGAGCTGATTTTACAGCTCTCCTAGGGCTGCTGGCCCGAAGGATGAGATATTTTGACGTGGTTAGGAACCAATTGCTTACTTAGCAACGGGACCTGCAGCTTATTGTGGGATCCGAACTAGATAGAGAAATGAATTTCTGTCATCACCAGAAACAAATTCCTCTGATTTCTTCTTGGCAGATCGGGGAATCGAACCCGGGCCCTGAGATCATAGTAGTCAAGCATGTGACCGACTCGTCCAACGAGGAACTGAAAGCCCCTCAAAAGTCGCATGCAATAGTTAACGGATTTTTGTACTTTTAATCATTTTATTGGTGAATGTTTTAAGTCCTAGTCCGTTGAGAATGAATATTAAACATAAACGAAAGAGGGTATATAACTGGGTAACAGAAAATTTACGATAGATTTTAGCACATTAAGGAGATCGAAAAGCACAGCATAAAAAAATCCAATACTGAGTTCGGTATGAAATTAAAACAATGCTTATTTGTTTTGTATGGTTCCTTTTTCGTACCATTCTCTGCTATTATTGTTGTTGGAAAATTAATCGCTCTTATTTTTAGTGGACTCTTCATTAGTGAAATCTGTACATGGTTTAATCGAAATGCTGGCTTATATTATTGCAGATAATTGTTCTCTGTTTGTCTTTATTTCATGGCTGTTGATTAAGTGAGAATCCATAAATTTGCAGGTTGATAATTGAAGTTTAATTCCATAGTTAATAGATAATATGAATGCAATCAATACATAGCCAAACCAACGTAGTTGAATCTTAGTCGGTTCTAATAGTAAATTTGAAAGATGGAAAATTTAGTCCATTTAGCTTAAATTCTGATGTTTCAAAGGAAAGATGGAAGCTTGCCGCCCACTGTCTATTGGAGATTTCTTCTTTTATACCTACGTAAAAGAAAGTCATCGAATAATCACCCAGTAACGTTATTTATCAAAAGTTATTTACTGATCAAACATTTTTGTCGAACGCTGTTATTGACAGTTAGGATCGGTATTGAATATTACCTCTTTGATCGGCAAATAGGTTATGGACCGTTAGTAAAATGAAAAAATAAATAATAAAAAGTATTAAATGCGGCGAAGTTTCCTCGGGGCAGTCGAGTTTTCTGTACAGCTTATAATCAAGGCCACTGAAAATCGATCTATCTTTTGGTGGTCTCGGTATAATATTGTTAGAGTCGCGGCCCGCTTGAAACTCTCAGCCAGCCGTGGTGGCCTGCGTTGTTGCGGTGGCTGAGTCACGATCATGGCTAACTTTAACCCTGCATAACATAAAAACTACTGAGGCTAGAGGGCTGCAATTTGGGATGTTTGATGATTGGAGGGTAGTCTCTGTAGTTTTTAAGATGTGAGGGCGGACGGTCAGACACAAGGTCATATCACGTTTTCTTTTACAGAAAACGAAAACTCGAGACGCCTTATTGTGGAATGTTTTGGTTACTTCGGCAGCGTTCAGGTGACAGGTCATGCCTGGTCATACAGTAAAGTATTTGAGCTTGAAATATTTTGAGTAGTATTGTTCAGTATTTCTTATGTTATTTTTTAATGTCATTTTTGCTGTTCTCTTAATTTTTACAGGAAAAAGTTATGGTTTTAAGAAAAGGTATAGGAGACTGAAGTAAAGGTAGAAGCATAATACGCTTAGGATATGTAGATGTTTGTTGTTTTATCGAAGGAAAACGTAAGGTTTACAAAACAACCTTCAAATATTTTGAGAGAGAGGATTTTAGATGAATCTAAGAAAAACAGAAGAGGAGCTCGGGACTTCATACGGACGTGAGATACGGAATGCAAATGAAACTGTACCCAAAAGATTGTGTTGATTGGAGAATAAAGCTTTCAGAACAACATTAGGGGTCGGATGAAAGGATAGAAATGATACCAGAGGGAAAGATACGGAAATTCCACGTGCAGAGGAGACAGTGCCTTGGACATATCTTGGCCCAACCTTGGGAAGAACGTTGTACGTCCGTACCTAGTGGCCACCAGAATACTTATGAGCCTAGACAAAGTTTGGTGAGAAAAACAAAAGTTGGGTGGGGGTAGATGGGGGTTGGGGTGGTTGCTGGGGCTGGAGATCAGTGTAAGTAAAAGCACAGAAGAGACGGAAGTCGTGGAATTTCACAGAGGCCATTTGCTGATGATCATCTTTTAATTAAAATGTCTGTGAATGTGCGTCCGATGAACTGCCCGAGTTATTTTGATGTCATTGTGTTTCTGGATTCCTGTAGACATACATATGTGTGTGAATGTACTATGTATTACAGATATATAATATATATTTATATATACTGTATATACATGTAGTTATGAGCTTATATTATTTTATGTCTGTATGGTCGTCTCTTTCGTGTACGTGTTTGCAAAGAACTGCACGTTTTCATATTAGACGTTTATATCTGCAACTCATTTTGTATACTGACATCGATGTCTCATTTATCATAGCTTTTGTCTTTTCGCCAGAGAATAAAGTAACTCTGGATAGATATATTTATTTGATGTTACTGAGGCAACACAAAGAATTGACAAATCACCTTACAGAATATTGCAGGAGTTGCATATTTTATTTTATCCATACATGAAGTTGCAGAAAAGAAAGAATGATTGGTCATGTCCTTGTTCATGGGAGAATAACCAGTCTTGTCATATGTCCTTGAAGAATGATTAGCATCCTTTTATAGGCCATTGAAGGATTATAATGCTTCATGCAATGGACCTTTAATAGGCCATTGAAAAGTAGCCATGCCTCATAATAGGTAGGCGGAATATGCCACTGAAGAGTAAACAGGATTTTTATAGTTCACTGAAGCATAATGAGGCTTCCCATTGGCTTGTAAATAACAGATCTGGAGTTGAAAGAAGAGCTAGGCCCGATAATGATTGATATGTTGCTACTGTATGTTGCTACTGTGTTACTGAGAGTGAATTACACATAGCATGCTTATGTGCTTCACCACTATACTACATACGCTTAATGTGCTAATTTTGTTATGTCTTTATATTGTTTATTTATTTCAGTGTTCGGTTCTACTCTCTGCTTGTTTTCGAACCCTTTGTCTTAGGGTGCTTTCTTTTTGGCTTTGTATATATATATATATATATATATATATATATATATATATATATATCATATATATATATATACACACACACATATATATATATATATGAAACTGAAACACGAAAATATGGAACGTGATGAATATATAAATATAGACAAAGTCCACGGAGGCAAGAGAAATGGTGGAGCTCTTCAAGGCCTTACTTAGCTAAGTAGAGGGCAAGAAGTCGAAAGTCCTTGCAGAACTCCAATGTTTCTTATTCTATGGTAGATTTTGTCGTTATATATATAAATATATTATTATTCTATGGTAGATTTTGTCGTTATATATATACATATATTATTATTATTATTATTATTATTATTATTATTATTATTATTATTATTATTATTATTATGAACTAGAGAAACTGGGTTCGAATTTCCAGCGAGATTGTGACGATACGGACATGTTCCATTACCCACCTTTGTGCTGACTTACCGTGTTTATGATGTACCTGGTTGTTGGTAGCATTGAAGTACACAAAAGAGAAACGAAGGTTAACATCTCTGGAACCACCCTCATGTGGGGAAAGGTTAGCAGTTTGTGAGTGTGAGTGTGTGTGTGTGTGTGTGTTTGTGTCTTAGGTCGTCTTTATTTCATTAAAAACCCTATGAGAGCCTCTTCGTGTCTACTCGTTTTCTGAATATATTATAAATATTAACAGAAAAGATAAAGCCTATTTAATGATTGCAAGTGAGAGCGAGTTTGTTTTTTGAAACTTTTTTCCTTATAAATAGATTTCTTTTTGATTGCTTTAGTAGGTAAAATTCTCTCTCTCTCTCTCTCTCTCTCTCTCTCTCTCTCTCTCTCTCTCTCTCTCTCTCATATCTCTCTATCTCTCTCTCTATTTATTATATATATATATAATATATATATATATATGATATATATATATATATAATATATATATATACTATGTAATATATATGCTATATATATATATAGATATATATATATATATCTATCACTATATATATATCATATATATACACATATAGAGCGAGAGAGAGAAGGAGGGAGAGAGGAGGAGAGTTAGTATGATCGTAAAACATATTACTTTCAAGTGTTTATTTTTATCTTACAACTTTGTGCCCGGGAGATTTTCATTTAATGAAAACGGTACATCCAACAAAAGCTGCTCATAAACATTGGTTATTCTAAGCACTTAGTAAGCTCTCCATTCACCTGCTTTTGTCCCAAGAGCAACGCGTCATACGTCACGGCGGTCTGGTGAGTGTGTGCGTGTGAGTGTGTGTGTGTGTGTGTGTGTCTATGCTTTGAGTTCGTTGTTAGTTATTTAATAGTGGGTACAAGCTCTCCCCGTTTCTCCTCCTTTGTGCAGAAAGGGCGAGGCTATTCTCAGCCGGGCCATTGTTGGAGGGATTTCCAATTTTAGGATGTTTTGGTATTTCTGTCGTCGGTCGTGTTTGGCTCTTTATTTGGAGGGTCCTTGTGCAACTCTGGATCCTCTCAAAATCTTTTAATGAAGTGGAATCCCCTCGAATTTCGGTTTACAATGACGCTTTATCCGCTCTCGAATTCCTGCTGTAGTGCGGCAGTGCAACGAATCTCACCTTATTTTCTGTATTGTTGCATTTACCCGACAGGTGCCCTTAAATGCCTAATTATTTTTAGCGGCTGGAGAACATTTTATGACCGTTTGAATCATTGTGCCACTTGTTTTGACAGCGTTATCACCAAGACAAAAGTGTCTGCTAATTCTTTGTTGAAGCTTAAATAATCTCGTTTATGTTTTTGTGTAATATTCTTTCGCTTTATCTTCTCCATTGATAAGACTTCCATGACAGTGCATTTACTGTTCAGAAAAGTTAAGAAACCATTTTCCATCTTTTTTTTTATCTTTTATTATAAAAATACTATTTCATTCCAGTAATTTACATTATTTAAATAATTCTCTTAATACAAAAATATAAATATAAACCTAAAAAACATTTTGCTACAAAATCCATATAAATAAAAATCCATCGTTTATTAATCGGATTATAACTTAACAGTCATGCTTGTCTGTATTTGTTCGAAGTAATGCGAGATCATGGAAGACTTGATAAATCATTTTCATTTTGAACTTCAAACTATTAAATGTTCACACACACACGTTTATATATTATATAAGATTTATATGTAAGTATGACGGATCTCGTTCATCTGGCTTCAGATTCCCCTATTTAGTTTTGTATTATTATATTATTATTATTATTATTATTATTATTATTATTATTATTATTATTATTATTATTAATCCATTGATATGTGACAAAACTTCATTTTGTAATACCTTGTTACTTGAAATGTGGACGTTGCGAATTACGATGACGTAACTCAGGTGGCATGGCAACCATATTTTTGCATGTATCACCTACTCACTAAATTTGCTGGCTTATTAAAATGGTTCATATAAAGACTGTCTGTAAACATGTTAGGCTTACTCGACAAGGCTTATTTGGTCAGGTTACCCCGGGTGTCGTAAAGGTTCGTATAAATTTGTATAACTGTAAATTAACGTTGGGGGATCAGTTTATATATATATATATATATATATATATATATATATATATATATATATAATGTGTGTGTGCATGTGTCAGTAATTGTTAGCAGGTATGATATACTATGAAATGTCTTTAGCATCACGGATAAGGCGGTCATAATGTATTTTGATGAAAACATTAAAGAAAAAATCTTATCTAGAACGGCTATAATAGGGAATTTATCACATTTTTCGCATGACTCTATCATCCACATGTAGTGATAAAATGAAAGTTGTTAATTAGATGTCGTTTTATATGCAAATAAGGCGGTGGCAATCACGTTAATTTGCGCAATTTTGGTCACGACTCGGAAAATTTGTTCAAGTTTGTGAAGCTCGGAGACAATAAGTCCCATTTAATTTGAAGTTTGAGGTTTGTAGACCCCTGTAGCTGAGTTAAAGAGGATTATGCAACAAAATGACCTTATTGATCTGTACCACGTGACTTAGTTACGTGAACTTTATACTTGTTTAACATACATATGCAGTTGTGATAATCTCAGTGCCTTCGTATGTAATTGTGTATGTGTGTGTGTGTGTGTGTGTGTATATATATATATATATATATATATTATATATATATATATATATATATATACCATACATCATATATAGTATATATATATGTACTGTTATATATATATGTGTGTGTGTGCGTGTGTGTATACGTATATTAAAATTCTATTACATACACCATGGTATTTTATGTATCCCTAAACCTTAATCTGCAAATGTCTTTCAATATCAGATTCACTCAACCTCGGAACAAACGCCGAGGGCGGAATTGATAAGATATTCCAATTGAAAAGACATTTGTGTTGGCCTAGGTGTGAAGAAACGTATCGTCTTCAAATATCCAGAAAATTCTGTCTGACGGAGAACACTAAAACCGACCTCTCTGAGAGAGAGGTTGACGAAAACTGTAGCAACGATGTAATTGAGAGTTTCCTTTATATATTCTTCTGTGAAACTTTCAGCCCCATCCTGGCTCCAGGGGCAGTGGTTTAAAAACTATATGAAGAAGCCTTCACGTAAGTTTTGTCAGTCTGGCCGGGTAGTTTTTAGAAAATAAGTTTATATATGTGGGCCAACCGTAGTTTTGCTTATTTCTTGAATGTCTTCCCTTGAGAGGGTTCTTTCCACCCCCTTCCCCCTTTCACCCCCCCCTTATAAAACACGCTGGAATCCTATTTACCAAGAATCCGGCGTTCCAGGGTTGTTTGGAATTGGTCCTGTGGTTCTGGAAAATACATCGTAAGGTGAAACGTTGACCACACGAACAGAAAACACAGGTTGCTGTTGAGAAAACCTCACTTTTGAGTTTTCTGTATCAATTATGTTGGTTTTATATAGTTATTTGCGTTTGATGCGGATGAAATGAACTACTGAACTGTTTTACTATATGCGTTTTAGTATTTTATTTCCCACGTCTTAATATTTACGTTACTTTTGGTCTGTGTGTGTGTGTGTGTGTATGCGTTTGCCTCGAGGTTTCTTGGTCGCGAGTTCCTGTGCGTCTCGCTTTTTGTTTTCTCAAAGCTTGGGGTTATCGGCTGTCTCGTCCTTTTCCTTTTAATGTAAAGTTCGAGGGAAAAGACCAGTTGATTTCCTTATAAGAAAAGCACGTCCCAAATATATTTAGCAATATATATATTGCTGGAGGATGTGTGATTACCAGCTGACTTGTCGTTTATCTTTTAATGCAAAATTCGACGGAAATGACCAGTTAATTTCCTTATATAAAAAAAAGCATGTCTCCAAGAAAAAATGGTTTAGGCTGGTGGATGGAAGAACGCTTTCCAGTTTAATAAGCTGCTTTAGCTTGCAGCTTGAAAGCTTTGTGTCCGGTCTGAACTTCTTTATATTTGGCATAGTTAAGTTCCCGCCGAGCGGCAGGTAATCATAGTGTAGTAGGCAGGCAGTCACTGTGGTCCCAGGTGGTGTACCACGCATTTTATCTCCTCTCAGATGGGCGGCGTCGTTTCCCTTGTCTTTGACACGAACTCATTCGTGATGTTTCGTCTTCTCACCGGCACTCGAGATGATTGTCCAGGGATCAGGAATGAGGCGCGGACAAAAAAGAAAGGCGGCAGGGGATGGAAAAGAGGACGTGATCTTGTCCGTGTTCAAACAGCTCTCCAAGTTCGAGGAGGTATTTCTTGGCAAATGTAAACAAATTGGTTGAATCCGTTATGAAAGTCGTGCGAATGATTTCTTTCGCGTTGTCGATAACGCGAGCTTGAAGGAATATCAGTGTTTGATTTATATTTTCCAGGAATTAATATATATATGTATATATATATATATATATTATATATATATATATATATATATATATATATATATATATATATATTCTGCTCTTCCAGATGTGTTTTATGATAATATCATGTTAATTTAGTGACTGGAAATACTATGGTGATGCAAATAAGCAGGAAAGACGCGGCGTGTCTTAATTATGTAGAAGAATAATCTTTAGTAAATATAATGAATCCTTTATGGAAGTGATTGATAGATGTTTGTATTGTTGAAAACTACCATTTGCCATGTCTGTTGCTTTTTTGTTTTACGTTGTTTTCCTTTTAGGGCTTCCATTCTGTAAAAGTATGTTACAGTACTCAATTTACAATGGCTTTTGGGTGATATTATTATTATTATTATTATTATTATTATTATGGGCTCTATCACAGTCCTCCAATTCGACTGGGTGGTATTTATAGTGTGGGGTTCCGGGTTGCATCCTGCCTCCTTAGGAGTCCATCACTCTTCTTACTATGTGTGCCGTTTCTAGGATCACACACTTCTGCATGAGTCCTGGAGCTACTTCAGCCTCTAGTTTTTCTATATTCCTTTTCAGGGATCTTGGGATCGTGCCTAGTGCTCCTATGATTATGGGTACGATTTCCACTGGCATATCCCATATCCTTCTTATTTCTATTTTCAGATCTTGATACTTATCCATTTTTTCCCTCTCTTTCTCTTCAACTCTGGTGTCCCATGGTATTGCGACATCAATGAGTGATACTTTCTTCTTGACTTTGTCAATCAACGTCACGTCTGGTCTGTTTGCACGTATCACCCTATCCGTTCTGATACCATAGTCCCAGAGGATCTTTGCATGATCGTTTTCTATCACTCCCTCAGGTTGGTGCTCGTACCACTTTTACTGCAAGGTAGCTGATGTTTCTTGCACAGGCTCCAGTGGAGGGCTTTTGCCACTGAATCATGCCTCTTTTTGTACTGGTTCTGTGCAAGTGCCGGGCATTCACTTGCTATGTGGTTTATGGTTTCATTTTTCGTATTGCACTTCCTACATATGGGAGAGATGTTATTTCCGTCTATCGTACTTTGAACATATCTGGTTCTTAGGGCCTGATCTTGTGCCGCTGTTATCATTCCTTCAGTTTCCTTCTTTAGCTCTCCCCTCTGTAGCCATTGCCAATTGTCATCGCTGGCTAGTTGTTTAGTCTGTCTCATGTATTGTCCGTGCATTGGTTTGTTGTGCCAGTCCTCTGTTCTTTCTGTCTCTCCTGTCTCTGTATATATTTCTGGATCTTCGTCTACTTTTATTAGTCCTTCTTCCCATGCACTCTTTAGCCACTCGTCTTCACTGGTTTTCAGATATTGCCCCAGTGCTCTGTTTTCGATGTTAACGCAGTCCTCTATACTTAGTAGTCCTCTCCCTCCTTCCTTTCGTGTTATGTATAGTCTGTCCGTATTTGCTCTTGGGTGTAGTGCTTTGTGTATTGTCATATGTTTCCTGGTTTTCTGATCTATGCTGCGGAGTTCTGCCTTCGTCCATTCCACTATTCCTGCACTGTATCTGATTACTGGCACTGCCCATGTGTTTATGGCTTTTATCATATTTCCGGCGTTGAGTTTGACTTGAGTATCGCCTTGAGTCTCTGCATATATTCTTTCCTGATCGTGTCCTTCATCTCTTGGTGTTTTATATCTCCTCCTTCCATTATTCCCAGGTATTTGTATCCTATCTCATCTATGTGTTTGATGTTGCTCCCATCTGGTAGCTTTATCCCTTCAGTTCTCGTTACTTTGCCTTTTTGTATGTTGACTAAGGCACATTTTTCTATTCCAAACTCCATCCTGATGTCCCCCAGATACAATCCTTACAGTCTGGATTAGGGTATCTATTTCCTTGATGCTCTTACCATACAGCTTGATGTCGTCCATGAACATCAGATGGTTGATTCTGTTGCCTCTTTTCTTGAGTTGGTACCCGGCATCCATCTTCTGTAGTACTTTTGTCATGGGAATCATGGCTACTACGAAGAGTAGTGGGGACAGTGAGTCGCCCTGGAAGATCCCTCTCCTGATATTAACCTCTGCTAGTCTTATTCCAGAGCTTGTAAGTATTGTATTCCAGTTGCGCATTGTATTTTTGAGGAAGCTGATGGTATTTTCCTCTGCCCCATATATTTTCAGGCATTCTATTAGCCATGTGTGTGGTATCATGTCGAAGGCTTTCTTATAGTCTATCCATGCCATGCTTAGGTTGGTTTTCCTTCTCCTACTGTTCTTCATTACCATTTTGTCTATCAGGAGCTGGTCTTTTGTGCCCCTACACTTCCTTCTGCAGCCTTTCTGTTGGTGGGGGATGGTGTTTGTCTCCTCTAGGTAGTTGTATAGCCTTTCACTGATGATACCTGTTAGTAACTTCCACATTATGGTAGGCAGGTGATAGGCCTGTAGTTACTGGCTATATTTCCCTTACTCTTGTCTTTTTGTACTAAGGATGTTCTTCCTGTGGTCATCCATTTGGGTGCTTGGTGATTTGAGATACAATGCTGGAGTTGTTCTGCTATTCGTGGGTGTAGGGCCTTGAAGTTTTTGAGCCAGTATCCATGGACTTATCATGGACTTATCGGGACCTGGGGCTTTCCAGTTTGGCATTTTCTTTAGTTGGTGTCTGACTGTGTCTGTCGTGATGTCTGTGAATCTTTGTTTTATTCTCCCTGTTTCTTCTTCCTTGACTTCCTGGAGCCATGTTGCATGTTTTTTGTGTGATACCGGATTGCTCCATATGTTTTCCCAGAGTCTCTTACTTGGTTCGGCTTCAGGAATTTCTGGGTGGTTGTCTTCCCCTCTTAGTTGGCTGTATAGTCTTTTCTGGTTGGTTCCGAATAGTTTGTTCTGTTGGTATCCCTTATTCCTGTTCATGTACCGTTGGATCTTATGTGCTTTGGCAAGCCTTTGTTTTACATCTTCTATTGTGTTGTTTAGTCCCCTCTCATGTACTTTGTATTTCTCGTTGAGTTCCTCCCTTGTTTTCTTGCTTCTTAGCCTTTTTTCTGCCATCTCTTTCAGTTTACTCAAGTCAGATCTCATCACCATGATTTGCTTTTCCAGGCGCCTTTTCCAAGGAGGTTGCTGTTTTGGTTTCTGTTGGGTTGGTTGTGCTGGTGGTGTTGGTGTTCGAATCCCCATCAGTTCTGCTACTAATCTTGCTCCTGCATATACCAAGTTATTTGTTTCTGTGATACTGGTGGTGTGTATTATGCCCATTATTTCATTGACCTCACTTGTTTTCTCCCTTAATTTCTTGGTGTTGTAGGCTTTCATGGAGGGGATCTTTGTTCTCTCTGTATCTGGCTCCATCCATTGTCTATCTTTTCTACCCATTCCGTCCTCTCTGTTACTTCGTCGGTGTTTCTTCGTGTGTCGTTGTTTGATACCTCATCCTCCCTGTCGTCTTCTGTGGCATCGTCTCTCAGTTCGTCTTCGTGTAATTCGTTGTCGTGTGACATTTCCCTTTCCAGTTCTTCTCTTTCTGTTGGGGAGAGCCAGTTCTTTTTCTTTATGTTCCTTACTTGGTCTGTCAGCCTCTGCTCTGTTTGGGGGGTGTTATTCCTCTCATTCTAGATGTTGATCAATCTTCTTCTTATTATTATTATTATAATTTATTATTATATATATTATTATTATTCTCATTATATTATTATTATTATTATTATTCAATAATGGAAATCTGTTCATATGGAACAATCCCACATGGGCCATCGACATGAAATCCAAACTTCCAAAGAATATGGAGTTCATTAATAAGTAATAGGAATGAAATGGAAATGCAGAAAGAAGAGATATAACGCTTATTAAAAAAGTAAATTGATAAATAGATAAATAGATAAGATGTATCAAAATGCAAGGAGGATAGTATTAGGGGTAGTAATTGCATTTTCGCTTAAACTTCTGAAATTCCTATTGCACGACATCCCCTTTTGGGGGGGGGGGGGGGGGGGGGCTGTTCCACAGCCCAGCGGTGCGAGGGATAAAGTTCCTCTGGAACTGAGGAGTTCGACAACGAGGCAAATTGACTGTGTATTGATGCTGCTCTTCGGCTAATCTAGTTGCTACTGCCCCTGTCGTTAATGGTGATAATGACTTGAGGTTTTACTGTGAAGATTCGAAAGAGCTTCTGCATTGATTAGCAGAGACATATGACTGAGAGAGTATATATACTCTTTAAAATCACGTTCCACGGTGCATGTCAGGGAAGGTTGGTCCATTTTATCCATTTCATTGACGACAGTGACAGTAATGAAGGACCGAGGAGTAGTGAAATTGCTCGCACCTTAACTCCAAGTGTGCGTGAGATTTACGTTTTTGTTATTGAGGAATTGTCGATACATACAAACAACAGTTTTTAAGAATGCTGGTGTTGTGTTGGTAATGTTGCTAAGTGTTAGCCGACAGACGGGAATGCTGGTGTTGTCTTGCCTTTCTTTGGTAAATGTTAGCCGACAGGCGAGAACGCTGGTGTTGTGGTGGTAATGTTGGTAAATGTTAACCGACAGACGAGAAGTGCGGGAAAGATTACACTTGATACGCCTCCTCGAAAGTGAGGGAACTTGAGACAGAAGGGAAAGGAGAATATAGAACGTACGGGAAGCCCTGTCTTGAAGGAGACGGTAAGGACTGAATTAAAAGAAGATGAATCACACGACAACTGACGAAAGGAAGGACAAAATCATCCCAGAGGAGAGAGAGAGAGAGAGAGAGAGAGAGAGAGAGAGAGAGAGAGAGAGAGAGAGAGAGAGAGAGAGAGAGAGAGAGAGACCTACTTCCGAGGAGGCTAATTGAAGCATTCTAATTTAGATTCATATCTCCATTTATAAAATGAGAGAGATGACAAAATGTTCCCTTGAGAAGTGAGTACAGAAGAAGGACAGAAGACAGATTTTTGTCAAGTAAAGAAACGTTTAAAAAAAATTGATATCCAAAATGGCATAAAGGATTCAGTCTAGATAAACGAAAAGAAACGAAAAAGAGGTGGATAAGGATCCACATATAGGCAAGGAAAACAGACTGTATATGTTTCTTAGATGATGAAATGTGCATCAAAAAAAGGAAAAAATTTTGTCTCTGTGGGGAATGGGAAAAAGACACATCTTAAGTCTCTTAGGAGAGAAGATGAAAATAGAATGAATATTTTCCTGTCTTCCGAGAGGGAGGAAGTATATTATAGAAGAATGAGGAGACAAAAACATTGAAAAAGATAGAATACAATTTATGGCTGGCAATCAAACAGACACACTCTTGCACTAAAGTAAAGCGGAGACTGAAGAAAAAAGTCAGTGGTTTTAATGCCAGATTCGATTAGATTAGAAGTAGCAAGATCTGAAAGAAAGAGTTCTTTTTCTTGTTGGTTTCTTTATCATTTAAGAAATATATAGAAATGCTTGTGAGGATTCGGCTGGACCTCCTCCGGCGGATTTGTTATTGGTTTGTCATTTTGTGTGCTGATGATGATGACAGATTAAGCCAGGCTTATGCTGGCACGGGCTCTTGCTCTTCAGCAGCCCGTAAATTTTGAGCGCGCGTGGGTGTTCAGTTGATACCACGAACATTTTTATTTTTTAAGTTTATTTCACTCTTTTATCTTTCTCGGACTTTTCTTTTATCTCTTATTTTATTTTTTTAATTTTTTCACTAGTTAGACTCAAGTCTTTTAAATTTCATTTTGTATATTGAAAAGGCAGGCATCTCTAATGTACCATATACGTGGTGTCCATAAAGTCCCAGTACCATTCTAAACAATAAATACTCGTAATGGCACTGGGACATAATGGACACCCTGTATGTTTTGCATTCTTCATCATTTTGGCTTTTGTCTCCCAATGTTATGATGCCTTTCGTCAATATTTAGTCGTTCATTCTTCTTCTTCTTCTTTTTGTTTTTTTTATCTCTTGGTAACATTGCGATCTCATGCGATGATATTGCTGAGCTCAGCGATTTTCGTGCCACTACAGCGTCGCTTAGAACACCAGATTGGAATCCCCTTCTATGGTCTAAGGTTAACAGACATTTACAGACAATTTGAAAAGGCACACAATCTGTTGATAGTTTGGTGAATTATATAAGAACAAGGTTTCATATACATACATATATATATATATATATATATATATAGATATATATATATATATATATATATATATATAATATATATATATATATGATGTGTCTCGTGCATGGAATTGATACGGCTTTACTTAAACGCATACGACGGAACCGTGGAGAACAGAAAAATACCATTGCTGTCGCGTATTTGTATTCGGAGTGTATGCATAAAACCTTGCATGCAAATGTTAGAAGTACTATCTCCCAAAATAACCATTTACAAGTTTACCCCCTTTCATACATATATATTTTTTGTCCAAACTGACGCAACTGTGGAGAGAAATAAGTGATTCCAGATTTAATCTTCGTGTTGATCAGCAATTGTCTTAGTTAATAAAAAAAAAAAGCAGTAGAATTACAAAGTTGAAATCGAATACTCATACTTTCCAACTCTACAAGTATGAGGACAAACTACCGTTTTCTTAATACATTTCCATATGAGTGTGTGTATGTATGTATGTGAGTCTGTGTAGTGGAGAAATTTCCCCTCTCGTACACTTCACAAGGGTCTCTTGTAACTAGTTATCGACAGGTTTCCTGGGCTTTCAATTTTACTGCTTAGGGGACGAAAAGAAGTCGCAACAGGTTGTTTAATCCAGTAAAGGTTTTGTCAGCATTGAAGGGACGCTTCTTCTATTGGTAAAGGTGATAGACCGTCAGAAACTCACTCTCTCGGCCCATTTTCGACTTGTTTTTAACTTCATTCTAGTTAAAAATCTTAACCTCACCTCCCCCTCATCAGTCTTTCGTGATATTCCTTTAATGACACCACATAGTCAAGAAAGGTTTCCCGGATGATGTGTGTAGGGACAAAATTCTTCTCATAAATAGGGACAGAAAAGTACCGAGCCCCTTTGCAGCTTTGGCGCTAGTTGCCCTTTTTGTTGAAATTCTATCTCAATGCACGCGACCGGTTTTGAAGAAGAAACCTAATCTGGTCTGAAGTTTAGGGCTGTAGTAGGAATTTATCATTTTTTGTCTGAAGTTTTGTTTCTAACTTGGTTGCGGCTTCATATTTTTCCCGCTCGTCGCGTTCCATTGGATAAGAATATGGACAGCCTTTGAAAGGTTATACCATACTGGCAGCATTTTGTGTAAAACCTCAATTTATTATTGTTCATATACCTCCTTAGGCTATATCAACTTTCGTCTGTGTGTCATCTTCGTTGTCATAGTTATATTTCTTCCGTAGCTGAGATAGCGAATTCTAAGGATGCACGGAGATTATCGTATCCACATCGTCAACAGATTGAAAAGAACTCAACGGATATAATTGGAGGACGAACCTTTGGCAAACGCTGGATAATCGTATGAAGCACCGGTTCGAACTAGCGACTATGCGGTAAGTTACCTGCGTGGGTTTATATATGACAGATTTTACTGTGATGTGGACATTCCCTGAGGTAACTGGAACGTCACGTGACGGTTACAAAGTTGTATTTCACACGTTTGTCTCACAGCTACAAGATATTTTTTTTTCTCCCAGTCTCCTGTAGACATTCATTATTTAATACTCATACATACCACACCACCAGACATATATAAATCGTATAAAAATCATTTCTTAGAATTTTTATTAAAGTTTAGGCTTGACCGAAGCCTTGCCTACAGTGGCTGGGTTTGAGGTGGGCATATGTGAATTCCCCGATACCAGCGAATTATTCAATATTCTTAACTCTCTCTCTCTCTCTCTCTCTCTCTCTCTCTCTCTCTCTCTCTCTCTCTCTCTCTCTCTCTCTCTCTCTGTTTTGCCTGTGTAACGTATTCATGGTCAATAAAGATGTGTTTGTAAAGGGCATAATACAAACTGTTCCGGACAAGATTGCCTGTTTGGAAAAGCTAAATTCAATTTGCCTTTGTGTATTCTTCTCCCAGTCTTCATATCTGGATGTCTGTGCACATACATTACATTACATTACATATGAGGGACCTCTCGTTTCTTGGTTGTTGGTTTTTGTCTTCGAATTTCTATTTGTCTCAATCAGAGCCGATAATTGCCATAATCGTCACCGAGATTCTTGTTTGACAGCTATTTTGATTACTTATGATTAGGCAGCATTGACACTGAACGTTCAAATATTAGATTGCCGTCTCACGAATTTCCCGTTTTAAGGGAGGGTCGTATCGTTTCTTAGGGGTCGTCATCCCTATTTTGTATCATCTCTCCCATTTCGTTTCCTTTATCTCTCATTCAGTCTGTGATTAGACAAAAAAAGAATAAGCTTCCCTTCAAGGAATAGAGTAATAGCCAAATAACTCATTCTATTTTATCAATGAGGCCAATATTCTCGATCTTTTACGTCCAAACCTCAACGAGAGACATTCCATTTCCATTGTTTTGATTCCAGGCACGTGGCCTTCTCTTTTTTGGGGGTTTTTTGCGGGGGTGGGGAGGTTGGGTTTCACTCGATATACCCCCAAATCCTGAAGAGCTTAAAAGTTTCAAATGCTGTGACTTTAACTCCATTGGGTTTTATATACTTTTATTTCTTCCCTTTTTTTTTTATAGGGCCAACGGATACTTCCAAAGTTAGTTTTCAGTCTTTTATTTCTGTCCACTTGTGGGCGTCCCCCTTTTGCGAGAGTCTGGACCTCTTTTCAGTTTTCTCTTTTGCATCGTGTATCAATTTGATATTGATTTTCAAGTATTTTACTTTTCAATGTTCTAAAATAAACCTGCGTTGCAGGAGACATATTTGGTTGTATATATTTTTTTTTATTTCCATCACAGTTTCTGTCCAGTTCGCCCGTTTTTAGGAGACAATTGGTATGAGTTTCAATTATTACTCGGTATTATATTATATTCCCCTCTTGTGCGCCAACACTTCGATGAACTTCGGGAGAAAAGAGCAATTGTAAGTAAGGCTTGAACGCAAACGCTTCAATTGAAAGCCCTGGCATTATTTTGAACGTGTTCTTGAACATTTGAATGAAACTTTCTCTGTTGAGTTTCAGAACTGAAAAGGATCATCATGATGCCAAGAGAGATAACATCGAGTTATAAGTGTAAAGCTCTTTTGAGTGTCAACATCATGGCGCCTGAGGACAGACACTATAGACCGAGGAGTTTGAAACGCTCTCACGCTTGGCTGTTTGGGGCTTGTTTTTAGTTTCTACACCGATTCTCTTCTATAGTGGAGGGAAAGCTGTTTGGGTGTTGAAACACGTTTATTTTTCATGTTCACATTTTGTCTGTCACTGTCTGGATGGTGAGAGAAAGCTGGGACGGTTTCCATTATTTTTCTTCATTGCAGTGCAGCTATTGTTTTTTCAAAATGTACTTACGTAGATTGATTCAAAATGTACTTACGTAGATTGATAAAGTGCATGTCACACCTTCCATGAGTAGTATGCCATTCATGATACTACTTACAACACTGTCAAGACGAAAACTGACTCATGGGGCAGAATGTTACGTCTCCCGTGATAGCCTTTATTTCACACTGATTTTTAGTGACAATTCGAACCAGGGCTTCAAGCGGTTTTTATTCAAATGTAATTCTTGAGTTACGTGCAACAGTTGTTAATAAACCCTTGCATGAGGGTCTTTTGTAATGGCCGTGAATAATTAATGGTTGGTGCGATGTCCAGAGCTGCTTATGTTATAAGTACACTTTTATGTTACGTGAAATTGATTTTCTATACTAGTATGTTCCAGCTGGTAAGGGCGTATCCTTGTTAGGTCGTCCAGACGTCGTATTATTTGACAGTTAAGGAAACTGTGATCTGCTGAACGCCACTAACTCCTCCTCCAAACACACACAAGAGAGAGAGAGAGAGAGAGAGAGAGAGAGAGAGAGAGAGAGAGAGAGAATGTCAATATTTTACTTGAAACTATACTAGATTATTAAGGTTTTAGTCCGTCCATTTCTCCCTCTGTTCACTTTGGGGAGGTTTCATAAATGTAAATTTCCATGGTAACATTTTACAAATATTCTATGGATGCTCTCTCTCTCTCTCTCTCTCTCTCTCTCTCTCTCTCTCTCTCTCTCTCTCTCTCTCTCTCTCATACAAGCATTTCCTCAGCGGATTCCCTATATTTTTTAGAAAAGTGGATGTATTGATTCGCTGAACCATTTATCTTCTTGTTTTCTAATGGTCTGTGATATAAGATGGAATATTTTAGGCCTATATCAGTTTGAGGGCAAATAAGGAGCTCCAGTCTCTCTTAGTCTCACACTTTCTTTTTTTATATCTTTTATCCCAAGTTTTAAAGGCATTTTTTCGGTTTAAGATAGATAAAATGAACATCCTTGTTAGAACTGGAGAAATACGGTAACCAAAGAACCTGACTTGTGGGTACAAATAATAATCATGTCTTCCTTATAAAGATTTTTGTTATTCATGAAGTAAATGTTCACGATTTGGTTCTGAGACATTAGCACCTCAGTGGCGTGATCGGTATGGTCTTGGTGTGCCACCTAGGTGGCCGCAACTTCGATTCTCTGGCATTCTATTGAGGGGCGAGAGATGTGTATTTCTGATGATAGAAGTTCACTCTCGACGTGGCTCGGAAGTCACGTAGAGCCGTTGGTCCCGTTGCTGAATAACCACTGGTTCCATGCAACGTAAAAACACCAAACAAACAAACAGCATATTTGTGGAAACTATTTGAGTTTTTCTTTCTGAAGCTTGATTTCACCTAATGTCAGTTCGCGGAAACATACTTTTGATTATTTGTTTTCTCAAAATGTTATGTGTAGTTCATTTTAGTCGATGAATTAGAAAGCTCATGCAAAATATGTATATTGGCTAGATATGTTTTCTCTTTACAAGAACCTGAAGGTTCATTATAAATCGCAAATTGTCTCCTAATGATTCGTTTTCCCAGAAAATGTAAGGGTATGAAAACTTGGAGTTCGCATGTTCACAGTGAAGTTCCTTAGGCATGAGGAAGTATTAAAGTATTTCTGTCTTCTTTTTTTTTTTTTTTTTTTTTTTTACGTACAATTTTTTTTTCTATCATATTTGTTTGTTTCTACTTGTGATTGTAGTTGGCCATAAGCTTAATCTAACCTTTAGATTTTCACACATTTGGGCGTTTTTAGATGAATTACGTTTTAGAATTTATATATATATATATATATATATATATATATATATATATATTATATATATATATATATATTATATATATATATATATATATATATATATATATATATATATATATTATTATATATAAATATATTGCGAGAGTTGGTCAGACACTTTTTTCTAAAACTTTTTTTTTTTTTTTATGACCAGATCCGCGTACATTTTGCAGTTGTAGTGTTTTCAGTGTAGGAGTAATAAGAACCACATAAGATTCACAGAGCTGCTTTGTATTTTGTATTCACAAAGTCCGTCTTCAGAAGACAAACTTCCCAGCCATGATTTTATTTCTTCTAATTTTCTGCACAGAGTTTTTGTCATTAATTCAATTCTTTATCAAATGTTAAGAAAAGTCTATTCATTGGCAAGCCTTATAGAATTCAAAATTCCAGTAAATCTGAATTCTTTGCATTTTGCAACAATTAATCACAGAAATATGCAGATTATATCTCCATCTTTCGACGCGGGCCCGTTATAAGTTTCTATATGACAGTGAAAGTGACAGGGCCTAGTTCTCCCCATGTGATCCAACGGAGTGATTAATCCTAATCCGATCACTTGGTAACACTATGGCACGTGGTGACGGACGGGCCAGATCGTCTTAAGTAATTGATGAGGTGCCTCATACCTACGTGTCATGAGGCTGGGCATGAACGATCGTTTATTTATAATTTACAGTCATGTGTCAACAAGTGGGTGTATTTTGTTCCAGGGATGACCGTGTTACTTTATCTGTTTTTTTCTTGCTATGTATGTTTGCAATTCATGAATTCACTTTGTAAAAGTTACTTGTGATTTGAATTTCTGTTTCGGTGTCATGAGGTCACAAGCATTCATTGCTTCGGCTTCTCATTCATAAGGGCAATTACGAAAAATGCAGTCTCATAGTCAAATAGTGAAGGAGGAAAATGAAGCTACTGCGTAGGATAGAACTTGAGCCTCTTGGATATAGGATGTGATGGTTTGAGAATTAGTTACTTCGTCTTGATAAGTGATTTCATCGCTCGCTCGATTATTGCTATTCATCGTTTGCGTACTCCTACTTAAGTTGAATAATGACATATCTCTTAGCAGTAGATGTACCTCTCTTCAACTTCATTAGAGCCACTCTATTCAGATAAAATAGTAAATGCTGTCCTGTATATATAACGAATGTCATGCGAGCATTCTTATGGCTCATACCTTAATAGTCAGTGTGTTGAAGATATATGCAGTTTGACATATACCTATGGTGCAGCCGTAACAAGTGGTCTAAGAAGAAGTATTCAGTGTTGGAGTTTACTAACCTAATGCGCCTGAATTCAGGTTCTCTCTCTTCGAGGTTCTTGAAGAAGTGTAATTTAGTTGATAAAATATAAACCTAAGTAAAATTTAAAAATACGAAAATTATTAGACTAATGAATTTTTTGAATTTTAAAATCAAAACTTTTAAATGTTACTTAACCTATTCTGATTTTATGTTTTATGAAAGTATGGATACGTGAGTAAATGTATTTATTGTGTGCATGTGTTCCAGTGTGTGTATGTGCCTTTGTGTAGTTTTTAGTTTAATTTTCACTCATTTGTCATCACACCGAATAAACAATTCGGTTCCAGAGCTTTGCCTCTGGCCTAGACATGATTTTTTTTTTATTTTAAACTAATCCTTCTGGCCAGCCCCATGAGAGCTGAAAGTCAGCTCAGTGGTCTGGTTAAACTACTTTAATAATAATAATAAATCTTTCCTCGAGGTAACCGAAAGTAAACAACAATATGAATGGTTCATATTGTTGTTGCCTCTTCTACACCATAAGGGGAGGTTTTGAGTATGATTGAGAGTTTTGTTCGGGATATATAATGTACTCCTCATCTGAGGTAATATATAATTGTTACTCGAGATGATTTAAGGACTTGTGGACATAAATACTATACAAAAATGTTTTGTGAAATTGAAATCAACGTATGTGATGAATTTTAGCTTCCTGTAAAGGAAAACTATTATGCCGGCTTTGTCTGTCAGTCCGTCCGCGCTCAGATCTAAAGTACTACCGAGGCTAGAGCGCTGCCAATTGGTATTTTGATCATCCACTCTACACTCATCAAACATACCAAATTGCAACCCTCTAGCCTCAGTAGTTTTTATTTTTAAAGTTAAAGTTAGCCATGCATCCTGCATATGGCAGCGCTCTCCGGAGCCATGAGACGCACCATCACTCCACCGCATCTGGTAAACAACTTCGCCTTGAATTTCTGCACGTTCTCTGCAATCAGCAATGAACAATACGCTGTCAGTAAATTTCAACCACTCCACACTCCATTGAGGGCATTTCCATTACATCAACACAATGAATAATGTTGTAGCCAATTCGCAACATCCGACTGCAATATTTTACCATCAATTAAATTCATGGTCGACATCGAAGATGGAGGGACCACCCGCTTTTAGATGTTTATACAATTCATTCCAAAGTTGCTGCTGCTGTAGATATTTGAATAAACAGCCTTTATTATTTCTTTTTCTGGAATCTCTCTTTGATATCCACCAATGGTATCCAGAAGATATGTACTTCAGTGAGTTTAATAATTGATCTAATGCGACCGTTTAGTTCTCCCTCATATTCCTGCTTTGTTCAATGTGCCGCGAGTGAGGATGTTTCGTCTGGAGAGGAATGAAGATCCCCCGATGAACGACCATAGAGCTTGATACGTAAATATTAAGCGTCTCCCAGTTGTTATTAGCGTGATTAAGAGGAGTAGGAGCCGAAGCGTGTTGCAAATGCTTGGGACGACGATTGTAGGAGTCGCACGTAAGATGGAGGCGAGACTTTTTTTTTTTTTTTTTTTTTTTTTTTTTTTTTTTTTTTTTTTTTTTTTTTATTTTTTTTTTTTTTTTTTTTTTTTTTTTTTTTTTTAGCTGATAGGTAAGATGGAGGAGACACTTTGTCCACATTAAACAGTTATTGATATCTGCGTTGCATCCGAGTTGAGATGTTCTAGATTGATCTTTAACGAATTGCGCTCTTGCACCAAGTATAAATGAGGTAAATAAATGTCTGTTTATGGCTTACTCGGTGGGTAAGCCTACAAACTACATTGTCGTTCTTGCTGCTGTTAGTCTTGTTTTGGGGGGGTTAGGGAAGCCCTATGGGAAAGCCTAAAAAGGTCTGAAGAGGGAGTTTCGCGTTGACTTCAAGATACAGGAATTTTAGGATAGGATTTTTTATGATTTATTTATTAGAATGAAAATTTAAAGAAATAAATATTGTGCATGTTAGGAAGTATAGAACAATCATTTCTAACAAAATATACCTTATTTATTTAAATTGTCGTTGGTGAAACAACGCGCTACTTGACAGTAGATTGTAGCACGCGCCTCGAGTAAGCTGGAGGTCGGATCACGCCTTATTACACTAATGATCACAATTAATCAATGTGAAACTGTTCAAGTTTTGTATGTAATGCTGACTGAGTCTTCCTGAAATCCTGCCTCCTCCATCCTCATCTTTGATCCTATGTCCCGATTCTCATTTGCTCTTGACGTCATTGATTAGAAGGGCAGCAGGCATCATTATATTGCTGTACCGATTCGCTTTGGCACGTCTATGGATTAGAAACTGCGTCGACACGCTTCATTGACCCGCGAGTGAAACTCAGAAACAAACCGAACAGCATCACCACCAAGTCGTTGATCACCGACCGTATTCCCAAACTCTGATCGAGTTGCTGCTTCATTATTGCACTGAGGTTGGTTCGAAGTTTCTCGTTTAGGGCCACCTGCCCCAGTCGCCAAGATGGCTGGCTGGAAAGTACCGCTGCCAAGTTCAGTCGATTCCTTATTTGAAAAGTTAGTTCAAGCGGCGGAGCTTAAGGTACTTCTGCTTGATGGAATGCGAAGAATTTGTCCTCGTTTCAGTACTTGGAGGGTGAATATGGTTCAGGTGATGTATTTAGAAGAAATGGTGTTTGTAACATGCGGTAGAAATGTTTTTTTTTTTAATGCTTAGTGAGAAATTGTTAATGTAACTGTGTTCATTTCAGTTGAATTGTTTTGAGGTTCTACTATCATATCTTTTTGAGGTGGGGACTAATTAGATCATGTTTTTGAGTAAGGACAAGTAGATTAAATTTTGTTTAAAAGAATGGCAGCATCAGTAGAAGTGATTTTATACAATGTCTTTCAATTCTTTTCACTATTCTCTTCAACGCCGATGTCTGCTAAGAGCCGGCCGATGTACATGATTCTGAAAAGAGTCATTGCCTTGTTGGACAAGTGGTTAACGTGCTCGCCTACCGATTCGGACGGCCGGAGTTCGATTTCCCGCTCTGCCAACGTGGAATCAGTCAGAGGAATTTATTTCTGGTGCTTAGAAATCCCTTTCTCGAGATAATGTGGTTCGGATCCAACAATAAGCTGTAGTTCACGTTGCTAGGTAACCAGTTGGTTCCTAGCCACGTAAAAAGATATCTAATCCTTCGGGGCAGCCCTAGGAGGAGTTGTTAATCAGCTATTATGGTCTGGTTAAACTAGGTTATCCTTTTGAATAGAGTCATTCTGGTGCAGCAGGTGGAAGTTACAGGGGTGGTATATCCATAGAGTTTCTCTGTCGGTGTGCAATAACTAAGTTCTTCTAAGCGCCTCAGTGGCGTGGTCGGTATGGTGTTGGCGTTCCATCTCTGTGGCCGCGAGTTCCATTCTCGGGCACTCCACTGAGGAGTGAGAGATGTGTATTTCTGGTGATAGAAGTTCACTCTCGACGTGGTTCGGAAGTCACGTAAAACCGTTGGTCCCGTTGCTGAATAATCACTGGTTCCATGCAACGTAAAAACACCACACAAATAAACAAACAATAACTAAGTTCTCGACGTCGTCCTCGAGTGGTAGCGTCGTTCTTAAGTGGCAGAGGATCTTTGCGTAAGTTTTCTAAGGGCATCGTCAACGTTTCGAGCCATATTGTCGGCCTATTTTCAAGACTGAGCGAATCGTTCTGGTGAGAATGGACTCATCAGTCGGTACATATTATAGGGTCCCACGTCGTTGTTGGGCGGGAGGGTGGCCGAAATTTGATTGGCTGTTATTGGATTAATGGCCCTGAGCGAAGCCTTCTCCAAAAAGTTGGTGGTTGCTATTTATTTAGATAATAATAACTTTTTTATATTTTCTTAGGTACTTAATCTGGACTTGAGAGAAAGATAATAAAAGGAAGAATATTTGGAAATCAAGTAGAGTGGAACTGCGTACGAAAGTGATTACACACATCAGTCCAGTACGACCTGCATTGCTTAACTTACATGGTATGACAATGAAACTTGAAAGAAAGATTTTATTGGTTTGAGAATAAAGTTTTAGAGCCGATCTTAAGATTTAAAAGGCATGATAACGGTAATTACGGAAGTTCCATATGTAGATTAGATAATAATGAGTGGATGAGTTGGTAAACATGGACTTATTTTGATGAGAATAATGAGGCGAGAAGCTGGAGCCGAGTATAAATATGTGGGAGATAGATCACAGGAAAGACGTCGCAGGATGTTGGAGTGAAAGACGATGATGACTGACGGTTCAAAATAATGCACTGACATCTCTGGCAGTTTACTTTCTTTAGATGTTATTGGCTTGTGATAGCTACCAGTTGCTACCTTAGAAAACGGACATGTTGAAACAGAATTTAGAAAATGAAGTTCTGTAAAGTCGCAGGTGAATCCTAAAGCTGTTAAATTTTTTAAATATTTCTGCTTTAAATAAAAATGTGAGTTATGACACCGTTTCTTTATCTACGAGGGGGGATAAATAATAATTCTTAGGCAGTCGGGTTAATCTGCTTTATTCACAGTTAATTTACACGTACCTCGACAGGTTACTTCCTATCCGTATGGGTTTCTCATCGGATACCGAAACCATAAATAAAAGACGGGTTCTCAACTTGTCATTTTTCTTCATAGGAAGTAGCTGCCTTCCATTGTCGGTTCAAAAGTGCACTATCTGCTTCTCTTGTAAAAGAAGTATAGCAACTGCTTTCCTTTAGTAGCGAGCAGGTGAAAATGTTCTTGCAGTAGCTGTTTACAGTTTTGGTAATGTGATGTTAACAGCGACTCCTCTGTAAATAATCCACACTTTCTCTATCGTAGACGTGATTGTCGTTTTTCCCACAAAGAAACGATTATATGAACTCATATGTATCTCTATTCAAGATTCGGTATGTTCGCAAAACGTTATGTTGTCTGTGTGTTCTAAATGTCGGTATTAAGCACCTCATTCGCTTTTCAATGTAACATGTTAGGTGCGCTCTTACGTGTGGTTTATGCTTGGCGAGTCTGGGATTGAGTTCGCCTTCTATATCACTTTCTACATCTAGATAGCATTGTTAAGGTATAGTTAACTAGAGCCTTTGGGGAACTGGTATGCACTGTAGTCAGCGTTGTAACTCGTGTTTTTTTTTATATATAAAAAACCGAATGCATACAGCGCCAAGTATAGAATACTTGCATATGTGATGGTGACGCTGAGGTATTCACTGATTCCATTTCTTTAGATAACCACCGCTATTAAATTCAATTGGTTTATATAAGGGGTGGAGGGTAGATCTGTTAGTGATCTGTTAGTGTTCTTAATTGTGAAAGAGAAATGGAGAGACGATTGATGGATGGTAGTAATGATTGTAATATTGTTATGCTGAAGGAAAATGGTACCTTAGACTTCGCAGTGTTTTGACTGAGTTGAAACAGAACAAGAAAGGGAGGAGGCACACTTTAATTATCTCCTTCTTGATCGTTAGGAGTCAGGTGACTTGACCCCAGTACTATAAAGAACGAGCTACATTAACTTGGTTTGAATTGTATATATTTCGTAAGTCTCGCTTATAAATATCTCATCATCTCGGTCATAAACCCCCAGACCTGACTTTCGTTGGTATTTGTACCAGTCGTAGGAGGTTGCATGCCTTAGTGATTTATTATCCTGAACCACCTTTTTTGTTTAATTTTTTTTTTTCAAGCGTTCGTGAGAATTAATGCTAACGACGCCACTCGTGAAACACAGAGAGACGATGGCTCTGCGCCATTTACGAAGCGAAGATTTAAAGCGCTGAGCGGAGATATGCTTAATTGCCCGATGTCAGTTGGCATTTTAGTTGCAGGCAATTATGTTTTTAATAACACCATCGCGAAGCTCATTTAGGTTTAAGGAGTGTGCCATTGGGAAGGCTTAATGGCGGCATAGAGACTCTTTCATCTCCCTCGAATTTGTTCTAAGGTTCGGGTAATTTAATTAATGGTAATGCCTGAATGACTCTGCAGTGCACGAATTATTCAACCATTTCGCAATTTTTTTTTCAGTTGCAGGGCAAGTAAGTGTGTCTCAACCATTTCCACTGAACTGTGCGTTGTTTGCAGATTGGAGCTAACACTAGTTTTCATTGTCGTCGTTGTATTTTTATTTATATTTCGTATAGAATTAAGGTAATTAGAAGGAATACATGTTGCCTATGTGGGAAATCACCTAGCTAAAGTAATTCATGTCCTTTTAGCTATATATTTATTTACTTACTCATATACTGATTAAGGAACTATTTGTACGTAGTTCGTATCAAGTGCGCATTCATCATAACATTCTTTCCAAATGAACTACGTTACGAATTCATCAGATAACGTTAGCGTGCTTTGACATGAACGATTCCGACCTTTGTTTAAAAACCTCTCGGCCAAGCGGTAAACCATTTGCGACATATTTATCCAGCTGTCTACATCACTCTTTTGATCAGCGAGTCTGTTGTCTGTTGTTGTCTCACTGTATTATATTGATGACTCTTCTTCCACTACAGAAATGTACGCCCCCTTGTGTTTCAGCTTTTGACAAAATTAGACGCTTTCTTGTATTGTTATTAATTATTTTACATTCTCTACCTCTTTCTTTATAACTGAGTGATTATTTAAATATTGTCCTTCGTCAGTTCGACACATTTGAGATGAGTAACCACATAAACACATATATATCCGTGTAGGTATACATATGCATGCATATGCTAACAAATTAAGACAAGGAAAAGATAAAACAAGTAGGATTCTGGCTGGTTACGTCTGTTCAAACGTCTTGAAGGTTCAGGGGTATATAGGTCGACAAACCCCTCTAGGGTTAGGCATATAGGTTGACAAATCCCTCAACGGTTAGTGGTATATAGGTGGACAAACACTTCAAGGTACAGGGGTGTATAGGGTGACAAAATCTTCAAGTTTTAGTGGTATATAGGTTGCCAAACCGTGCTAAAGTAACCAGCAAACGTTTAATGTTATCAAGAAGAGAAAGGGAGGACGAGTAATCCTCCTCCAGGAGTTGTAGAAAAAGCCATAGAAAACAAAGATTTGTAAGTATAATGATATTGGTTATCATCCATTAAAAGATGGCGCAGAATGTTCAGGATGTCTGAGGGTAACTTTTACCTTCCCTCTCCACGCTGTTAACATTCCTATTTATTGGTTCCCTCTCGGTCTGTTTCACCCTTGCTTAGAGATTATCAACCACTGCTGCCATTTCCCCCGATCTCCTGACGATGTTTGATCAGACAACTCCCGTCAGGATCAAATTGATGTTATTTTATTTATATACCATCCTTGTTGTACATTGCATGTAAACACTGCATGAGTTTGTGATAATATATATTTATGGCTGATTGGATAGCGTCACTGACTGTCCTGATTTCGTCCCCGTCCACTTGGACGGTGGTTCGATCCCATGGGGGGACGAAATTATTATCAATTAAAAAAATTCCCCTTCGTACATATGAAAATATATCATTTGGGAGGTAAAGTGAATTTAGATATTAAAGGACATTTGTAGCTTGAATTGATATATAAATGGATCACGGTTCGATGTGATAATTATTCATAACAAAAGGCTACGTGCTGTCAAACGCTCGAATTGGCCAACATGGTAGACGGGGTTTCATATCGATTCTAATTACGAAAGCACCCAGATCGAGGGTGATTTGTAAGGTCAGAATCGATACGAACTTATAGCGTCTCGGTTGGCTGATTGGATAGCGTCACTGATGCGCTGAATTTTTATTCATACACCGGGAAATTGATAAGGTTAATTGAAATATTAAGAAAAATTAAGTAATTTATTGTAATTGAAAACTGTCCTATCATCCAGGTGCTGATGCGGCAGCTAATACACAAAGTTGATCATCGTGAAGCTTGGGGGAGCCGCAGTAATTCAGCCACTTCCAAAATACCTTAAATATTACCAAATGCCTAATTAATCACTACACAATTTCGTATGCCTATATCTAAATTTAATTATGAGCATGTGCAGCACTTATAACACTTGGAAAGTTGCATACCTTGGAAAATCTAAATATATATATATACCAACAGTCCAAACTGACGTCCACGTAGTACATAATTCATTATATCCCTGGAAGGGTACGAAACCTCTTATTACAAATATGCAAGGTATGAAACAGATGGTTAAATGAAAATACTAAAAAGTAAGTGATGGTAATTGGAAGGCATTTTAATATGGGAAAGCATTATCCCTCCAAATGATTTCGGATTGACAAACAAAACTCCCCCTGAGTTTTACAGACCCACCGATATCATCCTGGGACGAAGGCGAAGTACGTGTAGAGTGAGAGACTGCGATGAAGGAATGCTTCTTCCTGGCTGGGTTTAAACGGCGATTACATGTCGAAAGGAATAGTCGTCGTCACTTCAAAGATATAGCTGTATATCCTTATATAGTCAATAGAGCTCAGAGTATCTGAGTTACGAGACCCTTCGTGATTGAAATCTCCTTCGTTTCCTTTATCCGACCTAAAGGATAATTGTTAATCTTAGTATTATCTTCCTTGATCAAAACAATGTCACCTACTAAAGGATAAAGGAGATGAGTCACCGGGCGATATCTACCCTTCCTATCAGACTGCGTTGGCTTAACAAAAGTGTTTGCATAAAACTCATGATTGGTAAATATCTATACGTTTACTCCTAATCCTAGACAGTGGTTCAAATTTATTAGTAGCTCCACAAGGACAAATTCTCATCTTTGGGTAAAGGTTGTAAATCTGGAATGACATTGAGTGAGGAAAGCTCATACCCCCTAATTAACATTTCGGGTGTTATTGGTTCAGGAAGGTCTTCTGCTGCACTATCCCTAAGAGCCTCTTTAAAAGATATTGGTCGTCGATTTACCAAGTGGATAACATGACATACAGTAAACTCAAAATCAAAGTAGGAGAGAATATTGTTCTTGATGGACCCATAGAGAAGTCTCTTTGTTAACTTGACACAAATCTCGACAAGGGAGCCCAACTGACTACATCCTTTAAAATATTGTTGAAAAGTTAATGGTTTAACACCACGCTCCTCAAAATACAACTGTGTGTGGGGGTCATTCAAAAATGAAGATATGACATTAGCTCCTGCAACTATTTGTGACCCTAAGTCACTAATGCATAACTGTGGAATGCCAAACTCGAAGCAATGAGGGAAAATGCCCTAAGAAAATCTGGCAACTGAGGTGTTCTCAAAATTTTTAAATTAATTGCACGAGACCAAGTACAAGTAAAACAAATAGCCATACCTTACCCTTTTTCCTTCTTCCAGTTTAACTGTAAAAGGCCCTATATAATCTACGAAAATATGCCGAAAGGCACAGCTGGTGGGTCTTCCCTGAATTCCTTGTAACAATTCTGATTTAAATTGACCAGGGCGTGCATTAAATCTCTTGCAGTGAACACATTGCCTCAGAATCTTTTTAACCACTGAAAAATTTCTAGGAATAAAATAATGTCTTCTTAATTCAGAAAGAACAGCATAGCATCCAGAATGAGCTAATTTGTGATGAATATCCAATATAATTAACTTCGTTAAATGACTGTCTCTTGATAATAGAATAGGAATTTTTTTTTTTTTTCTTAAATTTGCTCTTCACTCTCAAAATGCCATTGTTATCAACAAACAAGTTAAACTGAGAAACTATACCTGGTATATCCTTTGCTGCAGAAAAACCTTTAGAAAAATGCTCCAAAACATCAGCAAAGTGATTTTGTTGATCGGTCAAAATCAAAAGTACAAGAGCTAAAGCAAAAAAATTTTATCTTCTTGTACATCAACATGTCTTCTCACTTTAGCTTTCCATTTGTGTATGATATTATGCACCGACGGTACAGCAAAATAAGTCTTCGGAAGTCAGAAAAATCAGAAATGTTCACCAAGTGAATTTCTCTTAACTAAAGGAACATCAGAAGATTCATGTAATTTTCCAGAAAGATAACCCGCTTGAGGAATAGTGAACTGCATGGCTTGCGCCCTAATATTACTCAGGTCCGGGCCTGAAAGGAAAAGGAAACGAGACTTCATTAACAATTTATATGATGTGCACCTGGTTACCATGTCAGCAGGATTCTCCTTGCCATTAATAAACCCAAAATGAACAGGATATGTTTCACACAGTTTTTTGTATACTTTGTACTGTCAATAAACAAAAGTAGAACATTGGTTCATTTTCTTAAGTTGAAGCGAAGAACTTATTTTACCACTGCAGGGCACAAGAAGAATCTGAAAATAGACAAATCTTTGTCACCTTTATAGGTTTTTATACAGTTGGGACCAGCAAGATCCAAATAAAGACCAACAGATTGTTCGACTCCTAGATTTAATGGCGTGGATCTCTAAAGATGGTATGGATTTACCTTTCAATTGGGTATTAACCAACCGATTTTTAGCATTAATAAAGGTAAGTTTGCCAGACTCAACATTCAATAAATAAATTACACACCCATATATGTCACAACTGGCATCAGTAAAAACAATTATATGATACTCACCATCCCTTCGACCCACAAAACGAGTTACTTTAAGAGGGGGCGATGAATTACACTGTCTACAGATATTCCTCCAGTCTTTAAGTTGTTGACTATTAAGAGGCTGGTCCCAGTTCAAACCCTTTTGACATTGCAAGTTATGCATATAAAGCCTACATCGGTTAAATAAAGGCAAGTTGAAACCAAATATATCGAACTGAGTGGCAATTGACCTAAGAATTAATCTTTTGGTATTAGCTTCTAGGTCAAGGGAAATTGGCCTAGTGAAAAGATCATCCGAAAGTCTATTCCATTCAAGCCCAAACAATTTGTTGACTTCCGGGGTAAGAACTTCTGACCGATCTATGTCAGACTGCAGATCAATGTCATTAGTCACCAGTTGCTGAATTTCAAATTTAAAAGGTTTGAATATGCCCGCTAACTGCTCGTAGGCCCACCTCAAGTCATCAGAGTTGTTCATTGTGACAGCACCATTATCCATATATAAAGCATATATAAGTTTCTTGAGTTCATCGATTCTTGAATCATTACTGGAAGTCAAGATTAACATGTAATACAATGAAGCCATCAAAAGAAATGGGCTACACCGAAGTCCAAATGAAAGCCTGACATTTTTATAAGCAACTGGGGTGTAATCACATGTGGTGACATTCCGAAACCAAAAAAATAATAGCCTAGACTGATCAATTTCACTTAAAGCCAACATATTAAAAGCTTTCTTCAAATCAAAAATCAAAATTTTTTCATCAAACCTAATATTAAGAAATGCAGAGGAGAGCTTTTGATTTAAGTTAGGCCCAGCATACATGCATTGATTATGTGACAGTGACAGTCTCTTAGAGGATTCTTGCAAATTAGAAAGAAATACTATACGACACTTAGTAGTTTCCCTTTCTGGCTTAAAGACTGGCATATGAGGTAAGAAGGAGTAGTTAGGATATTCAGCCTTAAATACCTCCAAGTCCAAAATAGGCTCAATAATACCCGCCTTCAATTGCTCCTTTATGCAGTTATCTACCAACTGCAATGAACCTTTCTTACGAAGTAATTTTTTCAAATTTGATTGAAGAACAGCCTTGGAAAGAGACTCGTTTCTCGAAAGGAGGTGCGATACCTTCCCATTCCATAACAGGGGAACAACTATGCGTCCATCACCTTTCGTGTGCAAATTTCTGAAAGTGTAGTCCACGAGAGAATCATCGAGCCGATTAGATTCATCACTGTAAACTTTCTGATCATAGTTCAAATAAAATTGGCTCTCCATATTCAAAATTTGATCAGTTGCTTCTTGCAGTTTCCTATCAATAATAGTCCCTCTATCTGAAAGCACAGTAAAAGAACAATTTGTTGTAATGTCACCGAGTTCGTAAAATTCTTCTTTCACTGATACACTAGTTGCTAGAAAATAAGAATGGCTAGGGAAAGTGTAATATGTACCGTGTTCAGTATTAGAATTTTCTCAATGGTTTCGAGGCCAAACTTTCATTACCTTTTAGTGAATTAAGATTAATTAGGAACCTATCAACATTCCCCATAAGCATTATTCCTAAAGAAGTCTCAATATACACAGACGAATTAGGACTCCCTATCACTATGTCTCTTCCCAAAAGACAATGAAAAATCTACTCCTAACAAAAGCTGAACATCATCAATGCTCTGAGAATTGGTTGATAAAAGCTTGTCAGCAAATACAAAATTTTTACTCTGCATTATACTAACTACTTGGCCAAGACCAGGTAAACTCAATTGCAAGTTTATAGAGGGTACAACTAGAGCAGAAATAGCAAAGGTTTCATTCCCCAGTTTAATAGGAACTTCAACAAGACTAGTAGAATATTCCTTTTGACCATTAAACCCTTTCACAGTCAGTTTTACTTTAGTAGCTAAAGACCTGAAATTGTAAAAGGAAGCTAACTTGCTAGATATAAAAGTGTTTTGTGATCCTGAATCTTTAAGACCCTGTAAAAGCCTATCATGACCATTTATACAAAATGTAAAAGTAGGGAGAACTGAACCTGTGGTAACATTTGGTAATACGGCTATCCCACTGCTTGCTTCCTTGGAAGACTCTGCTTTACTATTAATCATATCAGGACTAGGGTTCCAACAAAGATACTCCATATGATACTGTGAACAATGTGAACAAGGTCTTCGAAATCTGAATTTACATGCTTTAGTGGCATGATTAAAATTTCCACATTTTACACAACCTTTATGCAATTTTAATAAATCAATTTTGGCAGAAGGGGTGGCATACTTAGTACACTTATAATTTAAGTGATCACAGTCAGAATACCGGCCTTAGTAACACAAAAATTACAAGCTTTGGTCGGAACTGTCTTAGTTTTAACAGCCATTGTATTAGTCTTTTCCTGGAATGGCTTTGAATGAGCTACAACTTTATCCCTGACCGATAATTTGCCTTTCGCCTGACCCTGTTCATACCTTTCACATGCTGTAAAGAAATTATCAATGATTTGCTTAAGTGATGGATGAGTCACATTAGTGATATGAACCATATGAGACTTGAATCTATCATTGAGTGCAGACCAAACGAAATATCTAACAACCTCATCAACATCAATATTTAAATATTTTAAATTTTCGACTATAGTCCTAAGTTCTGATAAGAAAACAAAGGGGTCGTCTCCTTCTTTGAGATGTAGACAGGTCAATTTCTTAATTACAGCCGACTTTCGTAATTCACTCGAGGCAAAAGCCTGAATCATTAAGTCTTTGGCATCTTTGTAACTTTCTTTGTCGGTCTCCAATGAACCAAGTAAACATTTAGCCCTACCCTCTACTTGTTGCTTCAAAAGTAAGAGCAAGTCCCTGTCTGGATAGTTAAAACTTTGGGTCGTGGTTTCAAATTCTCGAATGAATTTCAAAAAATCTTCACCTTCCTTACTTTGGAATTTTGGTAGAGGTGCAGTGGGTTGCCTCAAAAGGCTCCTAGCAATATCAGTAGTAGATGAAAGTGGAGGGCTTCCAGCATTGACACTAACATCCAACAAAGGCACAATACCTGAAATTTTGTCATAGTACGACTGACATGCAGAGAGCTCAGACTCCAAATCCTCGTCTCTAAATTCTCCTGAAATTTTAGATTCTGTATTTTAGAATCCAAGTCACTTAATCTCTTCCTATACTCCAAGAGAACACCCCGCTCAGATACTTTTGCCATGTTATCTAATGAAAGGTACTGTGAAGAACGGTTGGCACATTCTGTAACCTTCTTCCTAATAATCTTACGCTGACCAATTAGCACTACCAATTCAGCCATTTTGAAGACAAATAAGCATACAAACACCAATATAAGTATAATTACTGCAATACACAGCGAAAATTTCAAAAAATGGTAAACGATACTTAGTACATATATGCAACAAAGTTATTACTAAGCAAAAACTTTCACAGCAACGCGAAAATTAGGGGCACTCAAATACTAAATTATTTAGCAAAGGGATAAACATCAAACTACGAATCGAAAATTAGTTTACACTGAACTCTTAAATAAATCACCAAGTGATAAACATTAGCTACGAATTCGCAAAAATGACACTGAACTTTAAAGAAACCCGCAATAAGAGGGATATAAAATATTGTAAGTGAAAAAACCCCCCAGGAAGAAACCTCCAATTCACCGCAATTCACGTCCTATGTCACGCACGTAACCTATAATGCCTAATCCTGTCACGGTCGCCATGCGCTGAATTTTTATTCATACACCGGGAAATTGATAAGGTTAATTGAAATATTAAGAAAAATTAAGTAATTTATTGTAATTGAAAACTGTCCTATCATCCAGGTGCTGATGCGGCAGCTAATACACAAAGTTGATCATCGTGAAGCTTGGGGGAGCCGCAGTAATTCAGCCACTTCCAAAATACCTTAAATATTACCAAATGCCTAATTAATCACTACACAATTATCGTATGCATATATCTAAATTTAATTATGAGCATGTGCAGCACTTATAACACTTGGAAAGTTGCATACCTTGGAAAATCTAAATATATATATATACCAACAGTCCAAACTGACGTCCACGTAGTACATAATTCATTATATCCCTGGAAGGGTACGAAACCTCTTATTACAAATATGCAAGGAATGAAACAGATGGTTAAATGAAAATACTAAAAAGTAAGTGATGGTAATTGGAAGGCATTTTAATATGGGAAAGCATTATCCCTCCAAATGATTTCGGATTGACAAACAAACCTCCCCCTGAGTTTTACAGACCCACCGATATCATCCTGGGACGAAGGCGAAGTACGTGTAGAGTGAGAGACTGCGATGAAGGAATGCTTCTTCCTGGCTGGGTTTAAACGGCGATTACATGTCGAAAGGAATAGTCGTCGTCACTTCAAAGATATAGCTGTATATCCTTATATAGTCAATAGAGCTCAGAGTATCTGAGTTACGAGACCCTTCGTGATTGAAATCTCCTTCGTAACTGACTTAAGTTTCCGTCAACCTCAGGAAGAAAGCAAAATCATTAGTGGTTGGTTAGGACAGAACCAGAACGGCCGCTGGAAGGCAGTGAGCTGTTAACAACCAAGGGGGTAGTTAAATATTTGAAAACTACGTTAACTGTCTTCCAGTGACCATGCTAATTAAACAAATAAAAAAAATACAAATTCCATATGGAATTTTAGTACAACTGACTGTCCTGATTTCGTCCCCGTCCACTTGGACGGTGGTTCGATCCCATGGGGGGACGAAATTATTATCAATTAAAAAATTCCCCTTCGGTACATATATGAAAATATATCATTTGGGAGGTAAAGTGAATTTAGATATTAAAGGACATTTGTAGCTTGAATTGATATATATTTATGTATATATATATATATGTATATGCGCGCGCGCGCGTGTGTGTGTGTGTAACAAGTCCCTCTGCGTTGAGCTTACTAACCTATATCTTTTTCTAGACTGCAATACGTTTGATACCTGATTCACTACTTAGGCCAGCTTATATATTATATATATATATATATATATATATATATATATATATATAATATATATATAGATATATATATAATATATATGTATATATATATATATATATATTATATTATATATATTATATATCTAATATATATATATATATTTTATATATATATTATCTATATATTATATTAATATATATATTATATATATATATATATATATATATATATATATATATATATATATATATATCTATATATATATAAACTTTCCCTGCAAAATACATCAGCGTACAGTGCGCGAAATAATTCATTCGGAAGTGTACTCGCTCAAGATGTCATATACTTGGTCATAACTTGAAACCACCACGAGAAGAAATTGACGTCTTATTAACACGTCCCTCGACGTCAGTCATGAAGGAATTCGTCAAGACGTTCATTAGGGTCTCTAATGGGAAGCGTGGCATGGCATAACACTCCTTAAGATCACTTGACATTAAAAAAAATAGAGATTTTTTTGAGTGCGTCCCAACCCGCTGGTTTTGCGACGGATGTTACAGGCGGGATGAATACATTTTGGATTCTCTCTCTCTCTCTCTCTCTCTCTCTCTCTCTCTCTCTCTCTCTCTCTCTCTCTCTCTCTCTCTCTCTCTCTGGTTTATTTAAAGGTTTCGATGAATTCCTTTTATTTTCGAATCAGGAAATTTGAATCCGCAAAGTATATATTATTTTTCAAGCTGAAGTTGACATTTTTCTATTATTTCAGCTCTGCTTCCAGAAAAAAGGACTGTTTTATCTTTTAAGTACCTTTATCCATATTTATTTTCATTCTGGACTCCCCCAAACCTTAATGAGGAATGATGATTTGGTATTTGTTTTAATATATTTTTCGTTAGCGTAATATAAATGGGGTGGTTTAATTCCCCCGAATTGGAGGAGTGACTTTTCTTTTGAAACCAAAGGGTCATTGTGCTTTGCAGATGGCGTGTCCACAGCCACTGACATTTCAGATTTCGTAGGTCAGGTCGTCTGAGCTGATTGTGTTTGGAAATCTCGTGAGGTCATTTTATTGTACGTGAAACTTTCGTGTTTCTCTATTCACCGTTATTTTCTTTAAGTAAGCAATGTTTTCCTACTATTGTTTTTGTGTCCCATGATCTGATTCGAGTTTTTTTTTACTAATCATAAATTTTTTTTCGCAGTTCTCAAATATTGGTTTAAGTTGCATTCACTGCATATCGATGATTATATTGCATTGACATTTTCGTAGAGATGTTTGTTTTGTTCTTATTTTGTTTTCCCGCGTCTGTGAATATTGCCTTGCTTGTTAGGGTGTGCTTGGTTTGTTTACATTGGCTGCTTCGTCTAAAACGGAGTCGTAGCCTTTGAACGAGTTTCACATTGATTTTGTAGTTTACAAGGAGTTACAAGGATTAGGATAGGGTGTCTCAAAGACTTGTTAGTCCATCCAAGCAGACATCATGTGCTCACTTATCATCTGTAGGAGCAGGTTTTACTGTGCATTCACAGTGTCCAAATGATTTTGTTTAGCTTTCTTTTAAACTCTTCCACACTGTTGCTGTTCACAACTTCTGGTGGCAGTTTATTTCATGTGTCACGTATCTTGTATGTGAAGAAGTTCCCACAGTGGGATGTGTTGTAATCTCTTCAGTTCTAGTTTCCATCCATTATTTCTTGTCTGGTTTTCGTATAACGTAAATAGGTTACTGTCTACGTTTGTTGTGCCTTTCAGTATTTTAAACGTTTCTATTATAGTTGTCCTCGCAGTCGTCGTGTTTTTAATCCATACATGTTCAGGCTGTTTAGTCGTCTTCGGTAACCTACAGGTTGCCACTGTCGTTTAGATAAGAACAAAGGTCGCTCATTATAAAGACTGATGAACGAGAGAGAGAGAGAGAGAGAGAGAGAGAGAGAGAGAGAGAGAGAGAGAGAGAGAGAGAGTTCCTAATTTCGCGCTCGGTGGATGTAACCTCGTAATATGCGTTCTGTCTCGAAAGATGTGAGGATGAGAGACAAAGTAGTTGCTTCATTATATTTGTCAACGTTCTGCTGAATTTTTTATTTTATTTTTTAATTTTTTACGTGATATTTACCTTCTTAGTTTTACGAAAGATAATAGTCACCGATATATTGCTTCTGGATGAGTTGGTTTCTGTTTAGTTTCTGGTTCTCCTTACTGAGGGTCCTTTTTGTCTGATAACTTTATATGATTTGTATAAAGTTTCTTTGTTTTACACCATGATTTATAAAGCCTTGACTTGCCATATGCCAGAGTGTGGTTTTATTAAGGTTTGTTCCGTTCCTAATTGTCTGCTTTGATTCACAGAAATATGTTTCTCTCGTGTTTCATTTATGTACAATTTTATTTTGAATGTCGTCTGATTCAAGTTCGTAGTGGTTCTGGCTGTGTTTTATCAGATCTTGTGTCGATCCTAATGCAGTTTGAAATGTATCGTTGCATATTTTGTTGTAAGAATGTCTCTCTCTCTCTCTCTCTCTCTCTCTCTCTCTCTCTCTCTCTCTCTCTCCTCTCTCTCGCTGCTGAACACATGGAAACAGGATTTGTTGTGTTGTCCCTACCTGTGTTATTGCATGGTATGATTCCGAGCGGTTATTTCGCCTTATGTGTGTGTATGTGTTTTGGTGTCATGATTTCTTCTATTCCAGACTTGTTCATCTTTACCTTCATATAGCAGCAAATATCACAGTGACCTTTTTTTTTTTTTTTTCCGTGTTTGGTGAGTTTAAGTTTTTCTGTAATTATTGCAGATATTTGTTGTCATTCTTTATATGTTTTGATCAGTGCGACTGTAATTGATACATGCAATTCATATTTTTGTGACAGATTTTTCCTTTGCATTTAAATATCAGTTTGCATTAGTCTCGTGTTTTACATATTAATGTTTTCTCATTGTCTTTCCGTAATACTTTGTCTTATCCTATGAACCAGGCATTAAATCAACTGTTTCTTTCGTTATTTGTTCATTTCATCACTTCATTTCAAGTGTTTTTTTCCGTTTTGTGCCCTCAAATAGATTTTCTGCTGCTCTAAATATATCTAGTGAGGCTAGAGGGCTGCAAATTGGTATTTTGATCATCCACCCACCATTCATCAAACATACCAAATTGCAGCCCTCTAGCCTCAGTGGTGTTTATTTTATTGAAGGTTAAAGTTTGCCATTATCGAGCGTCTGGTAACGATGTAGGCTAGGCCACCACCTAGTCGTGGCTGGCTTATACAGCATTATACCGAGACCACCTAAAGATAGATCTATTTTCGGTGGTCTTGATTATACGTTGCACAGAAAACTCGATTGCGGCAAAGAAACTTCGAGTTTTTGCTTGTTTTTATTGTATGCATATACCTTATTATTATCATAGTTGAGGCCTCATTTCTTTTCTTTAACTCTTACAGGCGCCTTCCGACCAAGTAGCTGATTCTTCACTTATTGGAAAAAGCCCCAGTCTGATTTCTTTTGTTTTTCAGTCCCTTCTCTTTTCAATTTCGTTGCTCATTGAAAGAATTTTTAGGTTCGTTCGACCGCCCACAATTAAAGTCATTCCTTTTCGAATAGTGGAATTCGTCTGGCAGGAATTCACACGTCCCGTCCAATATTCTCATAATATACCTCAAACTCGACCTGGTTTGAGTTCAAGTCAAGTTGTCACAAGGCATTTATGGCGAATATTTAATTTAATGTAATATCCTATTCAAGAAGGTATTGCAGTATATCTGATTGCAATCAGGGAGTGAAATCAAATCTCATAACTTGGTTACCATAGCAACCTGCTGAAGGTGAGATCCTGTGACATGCCAATTCATATTCACCAGCTATAGTAGATTCACATCAACCGTGCATTTGATGTCTAGGCCAGTCCCTTACGACGCTCCTATTGGCTGTTGATAAACCAATCACAGGGCTGGAAACTTTCAGTCTCTCTCGAGAGTTCACATGGGTAAGGTCTATGTTCCACCTCTCCTGAGGTATTCATCTTTCCGGAGAGGTGGAACATACCGCCTATGTGAACTCTCGAGTGAGACTAAGAGTTTTCCAGCCCTGTGACTGGCTTACCACAGCCAATCAGGAGCGTCGTAAGGGACTGGTCTAGACATCAAATGCACGGTTGATGTGAATGTACTTTAGTTCTTGTGATGAACAAACGCCTTGAATTTTGAATCCTTATTAATGGCAGGAGTTATCCCAGTGCATCATCAGTGGTGCATTTAGTCTGTAATTGACCTCCTTAGCACTTTGAAGGAGTTTGATTAACTGAGTAATGGTGTCTTTAAGTGCCATGAGCTTGTATGATTAAGCACAGACCATACACATAGATATTAATGGTATTATTTTAAAGTATCTATGTGTTGTTATTATTATTATTATTATTATTATTATTATTATTATTATTATCATCAGAGGCATGATACTGTATTATCTCTCTCGGGAGTGTACTACAACTACTGACAAGTATTTTATAGAGTCAAGAAATTCAAGCTAAAATTGTGTCTGTATTGTACTTTGAACTACTAGTGTAACTGCTCTTGGTGTCGCTGTGATACGGTATTTTTGCACTACTCAAACGTGTAAGACTAAAGTTCCAGTAAAAAACTAGTGAAAGATGAATGTTAAGGCCAAAAATAAACTAAGTCACCCACTTATTACATACCTTGACTACCTTTTCTCTATACTGCTGTCCAGCCTCTCTTACTATCACGTTTTAGTGTAGCTGTGGGATTTTCTCCCATTTTATCACATTTATATTCTAGGTCCTTTTATCTCGCTGTTGTTGTGTATGATGACAGATGGATTCAGAATACCAGAATATTTTTTGTTAATTTGTGGCTGTGCAAACGAGATGAATATATTTCAGTTCTACACTTTAATCGTAACTTTGAAAACATTTCAGCCAATTCAACACCTACACACTGAAAAAATTTCGGCCAGTTCAACACCTACGCTTTGAAAAAAATGGGACCAATTCAACATCTACACTTTGAAAAAATTTGGCCAATTCAACCCCTACACTTTAAAAAAAATTCGGCCAATTCAACACCTACACTTTGAAATTTTTTTTTAGCATATTCAACACTTACACTTTGAAAAAATTTCTGCCAATTCAACACCTACACTTTGGAAAAAATTCGGCCAATTCAACACCTACACTTTGAAAAATGTTCAGCCAATTCAACACCTACACTTCGAAGAAATTTCAGCCAATTCAACACCTACACTTTGGAAAAATTTCAGCCAATTCAACACCTACACTTTGATAAAATTTCGGCCAATTCAACACCTACACTTTGAAAAAAATTTCAGCTACTTCAACACCTACACTTTAAAAAATTTTCAGCCAGTTCAACACCTGCACATGGCTAGGAATGATTCTATCGGACTTTTTCTTTTACGTGAATATTACAGAGAGAAACTGAGATAACTGCCCGACTCTTATTGGCTGTCTAATTAATTGCGCACAACCCTTTCTGCCCCGATTTTCCCATCGTCCAAATAAATCTTGGGGCAGCCGAAGACCCTCTTCAGAGCAGCTTTTCAGAGGCGCCGACGGGAATCCGTACTTAATCGCATTAATTGTCAATTGGTCCCGTTCGGCGATGGCTGATCAATGAACTCGACAGAATGGACGAGTAAATTGCTCCTAGCGATTATATTATCGCTCGGATTCATTTTTCTGATCTCCCATTATGTTAAAGATGGGGCGCTCCTGACGATGCGATGATTTACGAAAACCTTATATTAGGTTCTGTTTACGTCTCCCCCCCCTCTTCCCTTTTCTCTCTTGTTTGTTTACAAAGGAGAGTTTCTCTCTCTCTCTCTCTCTCTCTCTCTCTCTCTCTCTCTCTCTCTCTCTCTCTCTTCTTTACATACAAGATACGTGACACATGGAATAAACTGCCACCAGAAGTTGTAAACAGTAACAGTGTGGAAGAGTTTAAAAGAAAGCTACACAAAATCATTAGGACGCTGTAGAACCTGCTTCTAGAGATATAAGTGAGCACACAATGTCTCCTCTTAGGATGAACTAACAAGTCTTTGAGACATCCTAATTCTTATAACTCTGTTTGTGTGTGTGTGTGTTTCTGTGTCTCGTTCTCTCAGCCGTAGACAAAGACCATTCCATATGCCAGTGATAGTGTTCATAATGGATTAGTTTACCTCTCTGCCCCGGGTAAATGCTTTTATTATTGAGACCGTGCCATGCTTGCTTTTGAATTAAAATCCGGCTTTAGATCCGGTTTCAATTAATGACTCTCTTTCTGTTTAGTCACTAAATACATATAACGGCTCTTGCTCTGAGCACGGAATGGCCAACGGCGCTTGCTCGGAGCACGGAATGGCCAACCGCTCTGGCTGTGTAAGGTTGTATGCGGCAAGTAGCCACCGCCCCCTACCCCCTATTTTTTTTACGCTGGATGAGACGAGCATCGGCATGATATCTACAGTCCAAGCCTCAAGAAAAGACATAGGGGAAGAGAAGGAAGTATGGAAAGATTTAACTTAAGAAAGATAGGCACGGGGCATGTCTCTCAAAGAAAGCTGATAAGATTTCATGAAACGCAGTTGCAGAAAGATCAGTTCAATGCTAGTTAATGAAGAGAAATCAACAGTAACCGACCCAGGCACTCAAAGGGTCACCATTTTCACCTGCGAATTTCACCCATGGAATATGGCAAGAAGTGACCCGCTAGTATTGCCTGAACGCCACGAGAGGTATGTAGGAGAACGCCCCTTATTTGATGTGTCAGTGGAAGAGTGACACAGGTGGTACATGTTGTAAAGGAACAGAAAAGCCACCTTATGGTGGAGGAATAAAGGATCAAAAGAAGAAATGGGGATAACGGTATCAGTCAAACGGCGTAGGTTAGGTTAGGTTAGCTTAGCTTAGCTTAGCTTAGCTTAGCTTAGCTTTGGTTAGGTTAGGTTTGCCTCAGATGTGCTATCGAAGAGGGACACGAATGATGGAGCCCTTGAAGTGTAAATCCAACATAAAGCTTCAATAAGTATGATGAACAACTAAGCAATACAGCTCATTTTTACAAGTTGTTTTGAGATACGAGTTCGAAGTAACTTGAATGTCCAGAACTCTTGATAGAAGGGAGATGTTCATGATGCAGTTCCACTATCAGCAGTCGCAGAATTGGAAGCTGTGAATTTAAAATCCTCTCGCTTAGCTAACTTTATTTTTGTGCTGTCATTGTTAATATACCATTTTAGACATTCTTGATAAATGATTATATGGATGTATTAATGTGTAGGAGTGTTTGTGAATTGAATGAGTAATTGTCGCTATTTATATTTTTGTGTCAATATAGTTTCGAAGTCAAAGATTTTGCAGTTGTTGTGACACGAGATGTACTTTTTTTTTTTTTTTTTTTTTTTTTTTTTTTTTTTTTTTTTTTTTTTTAAATCCAATCCACGGCAGGTGACTGGTTCTATTCTGTCCTGCTTTTGGCAATGGGTTATCGGAGATTCCTTGCAATTCTTAATCGGAAATTATACCGGTATTTTGGAAAACTCCTTATTTGGTCTCGAATTTTGTTCTTAAATCCCTGTCAGTGTATTGGAATTAAAATGACCAGCGATTGAATGAATAAAAAATTTGGCAACATCGATTAAAGAAAGGTTACAAGTAAGAGTTCGTGGATTTAAAACCGATCAAAATAGCTCTGGATTTTCGCTGGCCAGGATTTTGTTGAATGTTGAATATTTAAAGTTGATGCCGGCTTGTGGCAGCCATTGTCGAGTTGTTTTCTCTCCGGATCTATACTATATGAGTGGAAACGCTTGTTACTGAAAGTAGCTTATATATATATATATATATATATATATATATATATATATATATATATATATATGTTGTGTGTGTGTGTATATATATATACCTATATATATATATATATATATATATATATATATATATATAATATTATATATGTGTGTGTGTGTGTGTGTGTGATTGTGTGTGTGTGTGAATTTTTATTACATGACCGTGATTCATATACATGCATTAACCTACAAATGTCCTTTAATAGCCAATTCGCTCTACCTCGTATTAGTATATTTTCATATATGTTAACCGGAGGGGAATTTTTTAGTTGATAATAATTTCGTCCTCTCGTGGATTCGAACCAGCGGACAAAGAAGAAATCAGGACTTTAGCGACATTACCGACTCGGTAATGTCACTGAGTGGAGAGTAGTGATTTGGAGATAACAGCTGGCAAGATTCCAATGAAAACCTTAAAATACTATGAGGATTTAGTGTACGTTTACTACCAAGGAATTACATATTAGAAAAAGAAGATTCATTTTATATTAAAGTGCAGAATCTTAGTGGTTGAAATACAAGGCAGAGATAAGAAGGAATGCCGTTGATGATATGGAATGCAAAAGTTGGTAAGAATGAGGAAGGTATGGGGAATGTAATGACTAAGGAATGCCAGGAAGAGATTGCCAAATAAAATGGGGTGCAATGTATCAGTTTTTATGCTGCGAGTAATTGGGTTACTGCCATAGGAGCCAAATAGATCAGGAAAAGAACGGAGAGCGATGTTAGGGCTACAGAAGATATGATCACCAGGTTGTCATTGCCCCGTTATGAATGTTACATTTCTTCATGATATTTAGGAATTACTGTTGAATATGTTATTGTAGGAGAACTGTATCCGATTGCGTATCCTCATTGGATACCAAGGCCGTAAGAGCAATAAGCAGAAAAGACATTTTTCTTAAACCCCCACCAAAGAAATGGCCCCCTTAGGGGGATAATGCCGTCAGCGCTCCTCATTCGGTGCAATGTAGGCATTGCTTGAGGTTCTTTGCAGAGTCCCTTCGGCCCTTAGCTGCAACTGCTTTCATTCCCCTTACTGTCCACCCTCTCCTAATAATTGTTTCATAGTGCAACTGCTTTGTGGTTTATCTCCTGTAACACCTTTCAAACCTTTTACTGTCAATTTCCTTTTCAGCGCTGATTGGCTTAGTTGCCCCAGTACTTGGCAAAATACCAAAAATCTAGATAAATCAAATCAAACCAAAAGAATGCATCACGTCTCTGGTGGTGGTGTTACCAACTTGAAAAAAAAAACTAGAGGCAAATTGACAACGTGAGGTAATTTATCCAGAGCTTTGAGTATACCAAAGAATATTCAATGTCAAGATGGGGAACTCGTTGCGCTTGTGTGACTCGGGACCGCTGGAAAAAATCTGAAGTCCAGGGGGAACGAAAATAGTCAAGCTCTCTTCTGTGTAAAACGATCAAAAGTATCATTTTATGTCTTGTAATAGATGAGTATTGAACACAGATGCAACGAAGAGATACGTAAGTTTGTGTTGCGACTTTGATGTGGAATTCCGAGTAAGCAATTGGAATATAAAAATGATCAGCTTGTCGAAAATAGAATCCGTATATACTTTCGTCCTAAAGCCAACTATAAACCTTGCAGTTCTTAAGCTTCGTAAAGCTTGAAAATGACCTTGTTTCGTATATAACTTTGTCATTCATTTGTAATGTATGAGTAGAGGAACTTAGATATTTGCTTAGTAACATTTGGTTTCTCTCTTTTCAGGTAAGGATGCTATGCGTTAGCAACTGATTCACGAGACAGCTGTTGAAGAGTGAGTATAGTGGTGTCATCCACAGCTTCAAAGACGTTTTTCTTTACTCCTTATTTAAGAATGATTTGTCACAATTATGTTCAGCGTGTTTGGTTTCGTATATATCATTCAGTAAAAGCAAACTATTGTGCTGGCTTTGCCTCTCAGTCTGTCCGTCCGCGCATCATTCTGTCCGCCCTCAAGATCTATAAAGATACTGAGGCTAGAGGGCTGCAAATTGGTATTTTGATCATCCACCCTCCAATCATCAAACGTACCAAATTGCAACTCTGTCGCCTCAGTACTTTTTATTTTATATAAGGTTAAAGTTAGCCCTGGATCGTTCATCTAGCAGCGCTTTCCGAAGGCATTGGACGCACCTTAACTCTACGTCATTTGGTGAGCAACTGAAGAGAGCTGCCGGTCATAGGGGGTGGTTTTATACAGCATTATACGTTGTGCAGAAAACTCGATTGCGCCGAGGAAACTTCCGCCCAATTTTTGCGTATTTATGTTTTGGTGAGTCATGCCGTCTCCTCTGAGTCGTCTTTTATTTTTTTTATTTATTTATTTGTAATTGAATAACGTATTTCACTCCTTTCAGAAATTCGGTGTTATGGCGAATGAAATAAGGTGGATGGATAGAAACACAGCAACAAATGACACTCAATTGATACGTAAATATTCTTTTCAGGATTTCACTGACATTTTTCAAGGTATCCCGAAGAATTGGGTTATTTTTTGTTTATTGTGAATTCGTTAAAAAAAATTAAGAAGAATTGAATGAGCGGATTGCTATATAGAACTAAATGTCCTCACATCAAAGTTTCGATCATCATCCTTCAGATTTCGTGTGTATGCGTGTACGCCTTTCGAACCGTCGAGTAATAAGTGTACGCCTCTGTGCGCTATCAGCATACTAGACATAACAGGAGGCATTAGCTGCTGCAGGCCATTCGTTCTCATGTCCTGGTGTCAGATAAATGCGACGGTAAAGGGCCATTTCATAACACACTCTTTCCCCACATATGGGATGCCTTTGGTTTAAAAGCTGATTGGACGCTCTCTCTCTCTCATCTCTCTATTCTCTCTCTCTCTCTCTCTCTCTCTCTCTCTAAATCCATGTTAAGATATAAATTACAGTTCTTATCTGCCTTTAATTGGCTCTCTCTCTCTCTCTCTCTCTCTCTCTCTCTCTCTCTCTAAGTCCATGTTAAGATATAAATACAGTTCTTATCCTGCCTTTAATTGAGCTCTCTCTCTCTCTCTCTCTCTCTCTCTCTCTCTCAATCCATGTTAAGATATAAATACAGTTCTTATCCTGCCTTTGATTGATCTCTCTCTCTCTCTCTCGCTCTCTCTCTCTCTCTCTCTCTCTCGTCTCTCTCTAAATCCTGTTAAAGATATAAAATTCAGGTTCTTATCCTGCCCTTTGAGTTGAGCTCTCTCTCTCTCTCTCTCTCCCTCTCGACTCAATCCCAAAACTGTCTCCCTCTCCTAACTCTCTCTCTCTCTCTCTCTCTTTCGAAAAGTCCATGTAAGATAAATAAATCCAGTTCTTATCCTGCCTTCATTTGATCTCTCTCTCTCTCTCTCATCCTCTATCGTGCTCTCTTCTCAACCAGATCTCTCTTCTCTCTCTCTCTAAATCCATGTTAAGATATAAATGCAGTTCTTATCCTGCCTTTATTTGATCTCTCTCTCTCTCTCTCTCTCTCTCTCTCTCTCTCTCTCTCTCTCTCTCTCTCTCTCTCTCTCTCTCTTCCCGTAGTAGTCATCTTGCTTGGTGAGACGTTCCTGGTCGAAGTCAGATTAATCACAAATATCACAAGTTTAACATACGTCTAGAATTTGAGAAATATCTAGAAGTGTTCGTGAACTATCGGTGATAAGATTAGTGTGGAAATAGTAGGATAAAGCGTCTTCTAAGGTTTAGTTTATTTCAAGGTGAAATACTGTAAATCAGAACAAGATGGCAGTTAAGCTCCAAACTGCGGAAAAAAATGGCGAGATTTAGCTTGCTTGGCAGATTCGCAATACGATGAGGTAGCAGGAAGGGAACTGGCATTTCTGATCTATGAAATCAGCAACAGTCCTAACCAAAAGATAGAAAATCATTCATAGATATATTAGAAGGATACAATCCTTCAAACTGGAACAAATCAAATGAAAACATCTTGAAAATAATTGAAGAAGTTCCAAATAAATCCAAGTGGTCAAGAGACTCATAAAGAAAATATACATAAACCAACATATTCCGACAAAGAAAAGGAATAAAGTGAACCTTGTGAATATCCTAATTGATGCATTAGGAAAAGAATGCCAAAAGCATGTAAACTGTGTAAGGTGTGGTATAGCATAGTTAATCCACAAAACCTAATCAGAAAATGTGCTGCATGCAACATTCCGACACATCCACAAGTGTGCTGAGGTAATGCAAGATATGAGAAAAGACACAAGAATTTTTTGCTCAACATGTCTACCATGGATAGACAATGTTATTAAATCAAGATTGAATGTACAAATAGTTGAGGATGAAGAAGACGAAGAAGAAGAGAAGAAGAAGAAAAGAAAGAAGAAGAGGAAAACGTAGAGAAGTAAACAAAACTGAAATGACAGAAAAAGATAAGGAAAACAAGAACAAGATAAAAGTATGGATGCAGAGATACTCATTGATACTACATATGAGGCTATAAAAGCAGCAATAACCTACGAAGAAATAAATTACGATATGACAGCACAAAAGAAAATGCGAAGAGGCTCTACCCAGATCTACACAATGACGGGAAAGAGGAAAAATATACAAAAAAGACAAAGTCTGCAACCTTTTGAAAAGAGGGAATTGCAGATATGGAGAAAAAATGTTACTACAAACATCCTAAGTATGTCACAACTATGAAATATATGGTAAATGTGCAATACTTGGATGGATATGAGGATGATTGCAGATATCTACATCCAAAAATATGCAAAAACCTAAAAGAAGGAAAAGGATGTAAGTTCGACAAAAAATGTAAATATATGCACCCTGTAGCCATGAAAAATAATCAAATAAATAACCAATCAAGCAATAAAATCCAAAATAAGAAAGAAACAAAATAAAGAGAGGAATGAAGAATATCAGGTAAAAGAAAAAGCAAGCCATCAACGAGATATGCAGAGGTGCCAGCAAAAAATTTCAATGCATCAGCTCCAAGATTCTACTCAAGAGATAATAACTGTTTTTTATTATGCAAGGGGATATTGCAGATATGGAGAAAATTGCAGATTCATTCACACAAAATGAATATTATGATGAAGGAAGAACAAAATATTATGGAAAAGTTGGATTTTTTAATGTCAGAATTTCTGGAAATGAAAAAAGAACAACATACCAGAACAGGAAGACGACATGGGAAAATCCTTATTATTACCAATATTAAATGAAGGAGAAACACGCAAACCATCATAGTGATGAATGCGCAGGGTTTAGTTACGAGTAACTCAAAAAGAAAAATAGAGTACTTAGAAGAACTAACCCCAAATTGAAAAGAAAATAGATATAATGAATATAAGTGAAACCTGGTATTCAAGAGACTGGGAATGATGATCAAATAAAAGGGTTTCAAACTTATAGTCAGATCATAGAAAAAAATAGGTAAATCAAGGGGGAACCGCAATATATGGGAAAGACAAAAAACAAGGAAAAATATATGAGAAATATAGTAACTCAGAATGTGAACTAATAGCGGTAGAATTTGAATCTGAAAAATTAATGAACATATAATATATAGACCTCCTAATACTAAAGAGTTTGACTTAATAATAGAAAAATTGGATGATATATGTAGAAATCACAAGGACTGGACTATTCTCCTATCTGGAGACTTCAACTTTCCTTTCGTAGACTGGAAAGAACGAATAGGAGATTGTGGATGTACTTATACATATAAAAAAGAGAGTAATAGTAGTGCAGAAGATAAGAGGCAATTCGAAAGCTATTAGATATGCTACTAGAATACAAACATTCAACAAATAAATCACCTGCCAACAAGAAAGGAAAATACTTTAGACCTAGTTATATGTGAACGAGATGAATTATGTTAAAGAAATAATAGTTTATAATGCGAGTATTTCAGACCATAATGTCATAGAATTAACAGTCCATTCCAAAGCAAGTGAAAACAGAGATAAGCAAGAAATGAAAAAGTGGGAAGGATATGAAAAACACTTCTACAGTAAAAAATTATAAAATGGGTCAGATAACATGAAGAATTAAACAAAGATTGGGATAATATTTTTCGTAAGTGATGACATAAAGGTAAAACAATAAGGAGATATTATATAAATATTGGAGAAAATAGTGGATAAATATATACCGAAGAAGAAAAGTAAACATCAGTCATGCATTTACCAAGAGACAGAAGGATCTTGTTCCAGAAAATCAGAAAGTGGAAAAAAAAGGTCTAGCAAAAAAAAAAATGCATGGAAAGTTATAGAACTAAAAAAGTAAGATAGAAAATGCAGAACAAAGAATTATACAATCAAAAGAAATGGAAAAACGGGACTTGGAAGAAAAAACCCTATAAATATCAGCAAAATCCCAAACTATTATACTCATATGCGAAGAAAGATGAATAAAAGAAGAATAGAAATAGGCCCTCTAAGAATTGAAGGGAGATTAACGAAATGAAAAAAAGGAAATTTGCCAACATACTGGCAGAACGATATAAGAGAGAATTCACCCCTAGAATAGATAATGAAGATAATGATATAGAAGTAAGGGAAGAAAATAGTGAATATTTAGCTGACATAGATATTAATGAAGCTGAATATTGTGCAGGCTATTTTAATGAAATTAAAAATGGAGCTGCTGCAGGGCCTGATGGAATTCCTGCTATTTTGTTAAAGAAAGTAGTTCATTCTATCGCAAGCCACTTGCAATATTATTAAGACAAAGTGTAGATACAGGCAAGATTTATGATGAGCACAAATTAGCATATATTACCCCTACTTTCAAAAGTGGATCAAGACTAGAGGCAAGTAATTATAGGCCTGTGAGTCTAACATCACATATTATGAAAGTGTATTGAAAGGGTAATGAAGAAAATATTATGAAACATTTATAATAAAAAATAATTTGTTTAATAAAGGACAACATGGTTTCGTACCCGGAAAAAGTACAAACAAACCCAACTGTTAGTCCACCGTGAGAACATATTCAAAAATATGAAAAGCGGAATGAAACAGATGTGGTTTATTTAGACTTTGCAAAAGCTTTTGATAAAGTAGACCATAATATATTTTTTTAGCGAAGAAAATTAGAAAACACAATATTCGTGGATAAAGTAGGAAGATGTTAAAAGAATTTTTACACACAGAAAACAGGTAGTTATTGCAAACGACGAGAAATCGGATGAAGCCAAGGTAATATCTGGTGTGCCGCAAGGTACGGTGTTAGCTGCAATATTGTTTGTTATTATGATTGAAGACACAGACAATAATGTTAAGGATTCGGCAGTGAGTAGTTGCAGATGACACAAGAATAAGTAGAGAAATTACTTTGTGATGAAGGAATAGGAACAGCTCTACAAAGAGACCTTAACAAAGTATATGATTGGGCAGAGGTAAATAGGATGGTATTTAACTCTGATAAATTTGACAATCAATAAATTATGGAGACAGAGAAAGAAAGCTATATGCATATAAGGGACCTAATAATGAGACAATCAACAAATAAGGAAGCAGTTAAAGACCTTGGTGTGATGATGAATAGGAAACATGTTATGCAATGATCAAATAGCAACTCTGTTGGAAAATGTAAAGCAAAAATGGGAAATGTTGTTACGGCACTTCAAACAAGAAAGCTGAACACATGATTATGCTTTATAAAACATATGTTCGTAGTCCACTTGAATATTGCAATATGATATGGTACCCACACTATCAAAAGGATATTGCACAAATAGAGAGTGTACAAAGGTCCTTTACAGCTAGAAATAGAAGAAGTTAAAGACCTTGACTACTGGGAAAGACTACAATTCTTAAATTATATAGTCTAAGAAAGGAGAAGAGAACGCTACATGATAATTCAGGCATGGAAAACAGATAGAAGGAATAGCAGAAAATATCATGGAACGAAAAATATCAGAAAGAGCAAGCAGAGGTAGATTAATAGTGCCCAAAACTATACCAGGAAAAATAAGGAAAGCACACAGGACATTAATCCACTACGCACCCAGCATCGATAATGCAGCGTCTATTCAATGCGTTGCCAGCTCATCTGAGGAATATATCAGGAGTGAGCGTAGATGTGTTTAAGAATAAGCTCGACAAATATCTAAACTGCATCCCAGACCATCCAAGATTGGAAGGATGCATACCGGAAGATGTACTAGCAACTCTCTGGTAGACATTAGAGGTGCCTCACACTGAGGGACCTGGGGCAACCCGAACAAGATGTAAGGTCTGTAAGGTCTGTAAGGTCTCTCTCTCTCTCTCTCTCTCTCTCTCTCTCTCTCTCTCTCTCTCTCTCTCTCTTCTCTCTCTCTTGCTTGGTGAGACGTACCCGCGTGAAGTCAGATTAATCAACAGATATCAACGAATTTTTAACATACGACTAGAATTTGAGAAATATCTAGAAGTGTTCGTGAACTATCGTGATAAGATTAGTGTGAAAATAGTAGGATAAAGCGTCTTCTAAGTTAGTTTATCAAGTGTAATACTATAAATCAGAACAAGATGGCAGTAAGTTCCAACTGCGGGAAGAGGTGGCGTAATTTGGCGTGTTTAGCAGATTCGCAATACGATGAGGTAGCAGGAAGGGAACTGGCATTTCTCATCTATGAAATCAGCAACAGTCCTAACCAAAAAGATACAAAAGCATTCATAGATATATTAGAAGGATATAATCCTTCAAACTGGAACAAATCTAATGAAAACATCTTGAAATAATTTGAAGAAGTTCCAAATAAAATCCAAGTGGTCAAGAGATCCTCATAAAGAAAATATACATAAACCAACATATTTTCCGATCAAAACGAAAATGAAAATAAAGGTGAATCTTGTGAATATCCTAATTGATGCATTAGGAGAATGCCAAAAGCATGCAAACTGTGTAAGGTTGGTATAGCATAGTCAATCCACAAAAACCTAATCAGAAAATGTGCTGCATGCAAACATTCCGACCCATCCACAGTGTGCTGAGGAATACAAGATTTGAGAAAAGATACAAGAATTTTTTGTTCAACATGTCTATCATGGATAGACAATGTTATTAAATCAAGATTGATGTACAAATAGTTGAGGTTGAAGAAGAAGAGGAAGAGGAAGAGAAGAAGAAAAAGAACAAGAGGAAAACGGAAGAGAAGTAAACAAAAATGAAATGACAGAAAAAAAATAAGGAAAACAAAGAACAAGATAAAAGTATGGATGCAGAGATACTCATTGATACTACATATGAGGCAATAAAGCAGCATACCTACGAAGAAATAAATTACGATATGACAACAGAAAAGCAATCCCGAAGAGGCTCTACCCAGATCTATACAATGACGGGAAAGAGGATAAAAAATAGACAAGAAAGACAAAATCTGCAACCTTTTGAAAAGAGGGAATTGCAGATTTGGAGAAAGATGTTACTAACAAACATCCTAAGATATGTCAAAACTATGAAATATATGGTAATGTGCATACTTAGATGGATATGGGGGATGATTGCAGAGATCTGCATCCAAAAATATGTAAAAAACCTAAAAGAAGGAAAAGGATGTAAGTTCGACAAAAAATGCAAATATATGCACCCTCCCCTGTAGCCATGAATCATAATCAAATAAATAACCAACCAAAGTAATAAATCCAAATAAGAAAGAAACAAATAAGAGAGAATCAAGAAATATCAGGTAAAAGAGAAAAGCAAACCCACCAATGAGATATGCAGAGGTGTCCAGCAAAAAATTTCAAAGCATCAGCTCCGAAATTCTACTCAAGAGATAATAACTGTATTTATTATGCAAGAGGATATTGCAGAAACGGAGAAAATTGCAGATTCAGAAACAAAATGAATAATTATGATGAAGGAAGATCAAATATTATGGAAAAGTTGGATTTTTTAATGTCAGAATTTCTGGAAATGAAAAAAAGAACAACATACCAGAACAGGAAAGAGACATGGGAAAATAATCCTTATTACTACCAGTATTAAATGAAGGAGAATACACGCCAAACGCATCATAGTGATGAATGCGCAGGGTTTAGTTACGAGTAACTCAAAAAGAAAAATAGAGTACTTGAGAAGAACAAAAAAAAAAAAACAACCCAAATGAAAGAAAAATAGATATAATGAATATAAGTGAAACCTGGTATTCCCAAGAGACTGGGAATGATGATCAAATAAAAGGGTTCCAAACTTATAGATCAGATAGAAAAAATAGGAATCAAGGGGGAACCGCAATATATGGGAAAGACAAAAAACAAGGAAATAAAAATATATGAGAAATATAGTAACTCAGAATGTGAACTAATAGCGGTAAGAATTTGAATCTGAAAAATTGATGAACATAGTAATATATAGACTCCTAATACTAAAGAGTTTGACTTAATAATTGAAAAATTGGATGTATATGTAGAAATCACAAGGACTGGACTATTCTCCTTCTGGGGACTTCACTTTTCCTTCGTAGATATGGAAAGAACAATAGGAGATGGTTGTACTTATACATATAAAAAAGAGAGTAATAGTAGTGCAGAAGATAAGAGGCAATTTGAAAAAGCTATTAGATATGCTACTAGAATACAACATTCAACAAATAAATCACCTGCCAACAAGAAGGAAAATACTTTAGACCTATATATGTGAACGAGATGAATTATGTTAAAGAAATAATAGTTTATAATTGCGAGTATTTCAGACCATAATGTCATAGAATTAACAGTTCACTTCCAAAGCAAGTGAAAATAGAGATAAGCAAGAAATGAAAAAGTGGGAAGGATATGGAAAATATAAACTTCTACAGTAATATAAAATGGTCAGAAATTAATGAAGAATTAAACAAAGATTGGGATAAACATTTTTCGTAAGTGATGACATAAGGGTAAATACGGAGATATTATATAAAATATTGGAGAAAAATAGTGGAAAAATATATACCGAAGAAGAAAAGTAAACATCATTCATGCATACCAAGAGACAGAAGGATCTTGTCCAGAAAATCAGAAAGTGGAAAAAGGTCTTGCAAAAGAAAAAAATGCATGGAAAGTTATAGAACTAAAAAGTAAGATAGAAAATGCAGAACAAAAGATTATTATACAATCAAAAGAAAACTGAAAAGAGGGACTTGGAAGAAAAAACCCTATTAAATATCAAGCAAAACCCCAAACTATTATACTCATATGCGAAGAAGATGAATAAAAGAAGAATAGAAATAGGCCCTCTGAGAATTGAGGGAGATTAACGAATGAAAACAAAAAAAGGAAATTTGCAACATACTGGCAGAAACGATATAAGAGAGAATTCACCCCTAGAATAGATATTGAAGATAATGATATAGAAGTAAGGGATGAAAATAGTGAATATTTAGCTGACATAGATATTAATAAGCTGATATTGTGCAGGCTATTAATGAAATTAAAATGGAGCTGCTGCAGGGCCTGATGGAATTCCTGCTATTTTGTTAAAGAAAGTAGTTCATTCTATCGCAAAGCCACTTGCAATATTATTAGACAAAGTGTAGATACAGGCAAAGATTTTTTATGATGAGCACAAATTAGCATATATTACCCCTACTTTCAAAAGTGGATCAAGACTAGAGGCAAGTAATTATAGGCCTGTGAGTCTAACATCACATATTATGAAAGTGTATGAAAGGGTAATGAAGAAAAATATTATGAAACATTTAATAAAAAAATAATTTGTTTAATAAAGGACAACATGGTTTCGTACCCGGAAAAAAGTACACAAACCCAACTGTTAGTCCACCGTGAGAACATATTCAAAATATGAAAAGCGGAAATGAAACAGATGTGGTTTATTTAGACTTTGCAAAAGCTTTGATAAAGTAGACCATAATATATTAGCGAAGAAAATTAGAAAACACAATATCGTGGATAAAGTAGGAAGATGGTTAAAAGAATTTTTACACAACAGAAAACAGATAGTTATTGCAAACGACGAGAAATCGGATGAAGCCAAAGGTAATACCGGTGTGCCGCAAGGTACGGTGTTAGCTGCAATACTGTTTGTTATTATGATTGAAGACACAGACAATAATGTTAACGGATTCGGTAGTGAGTAGTTTTCGCAGATGACACAAGAATAAGTAGAGAAATTACTTGTGATGAAGATAGGAACGCTCTACAAAGAGACCTTAACAAAGTATATGATTGGGCAGAGGTAAATAGGATGGTATTTAACTCTGATAAATTTGAATCAATAAATTATGGAGACAGAGAAAGAAAGCTATATGCATATAAGGGACCTAATAATGAGACCATCACAAATAAGGAAGCAGTTAAAGACCTTGGTGTGATGATGAATAGGAAACATGTTATGCAATGATCAAATAGCAACTCTGTTGGCAAAATGTAAAAGCAAAAATGGGAATGTTGTTTACGGCTTACTTCGAAAACAAGAAAAAGCTGAACACATGATTATGCATTTATAAAACATATGTTCGTAGTCCACTTGAATATTGCAATATGATATGGTACCCACGACTATCAAAAGGATATTGCACAAATAGAGAGTGTACAAAGGTCCTTTAACAGCTAGAATAGAAGAAGTTAAGGACCTAGACTACTGGAAAGACTACAATTCTTAAAATTATATAGTCTAGAAAGGAGAAGAGAACGCCTACATGATAATTCAGGCATGGAAACAGATAGAAGGAATAGCAGAAAATGATCATGGGAAGGAACTAAAAATATTCAGAAAGAAAGCAAGCAGAGGTAGATTTAATAGTGCCCAAACTATACCAGGAAAAAGTAAGAAAGCACACATGGACATTAATCCACTACGCACACAGCATCGTTTAATGCAGCGTCTATTCAATGCGTTGCCAGCTCATCTGAGGAATATATCAGGAGTGAGCGTAGAATGTGTTTAAGAATAAGC
>NC_061102.1:48044178-48109823 GCF_015104395.2 Macrobrachium nipponense | reverse complement strand
TAATTGAAGAAGTTCCAAATAAAATCCAAGTGGTCAAGAGACTCATAAAGAAAATATACATAAACCAACATATTCCGACAAAGAAAATGAATAAGGTGAATCTTGGTAATATCCTAATTGATGCATTAGGAAAAAGAATGCCAAAAGCATGCAAACTGTGTAAGGTTTGGTATAGCATAGTCAATCCACAAAACCTAATCAGAAAATGTGCTGCATGCAACATTCCGACCCATCCACAGTGTGCTGAGGTAATACAAGATTTGAGAAAAGATACAAGAATTTTTTGTTCACATGTCTATCATGGATAGACAATGTTATTAAATCAAGATTGAATGTACAAATAGTTGAGGCTGAAGAAGAAGAGGAAGAGGAAGAAGAAGAAGAAAAACGAACAAGAGGAAAACGGAAGAGAAGTAAACAAAAATGAAATGACAGAAAAAAAAAAATAAGGAAAACAAAGAACAAGATAAAAGTATGGATGCAGAGATACTCATTGATACTACATATGAGGCAATAAAGCAGCATACCTACGAAGAAATAAATTACGATATGACAACAGAAAAGCAAATCCCGAAGAGGCTCTACCCAGATCTATACAATGACGGGAAAGAAAAGGAAAAAATAGACAAGAAAGACAAAATCTGCAACCTTTTGAAAAGAGGGAATTGCAGATTTGGAGAAAGATGTTACTACAAACATCCTAAGATATGTCAAAACTATGAAATATATGGTAAATGTGCATACTTGATGGATATGGGGATGATTGCAGAGATCTGCATCCAAAAATATTTAAAAGTAAAAACCTAAAAGAAGGAAAAGGATGTAAGTTCGACAAAAATGCAAAATATATGCACCCTGTAGCCATGAATCATAATCAAATAAATAACCAACCAAGTAATAAAAAAAAAAAAAAAATCCAAAATAAGAAAGAAACAAATAAAGAGAGAAATCAAGAATATCAGGTAAAGAGAAAAGCAAACCACCAATGAGATATGCAGAAAGGTGTCAGCAAAAAATTTCAAAGCATCAGCTCCGAAATTCTACTCAAGAGATAATAACTGTTTTTATTTATTGCAGAGGATTATTGGCAGAAAAACGGAGAAAATTGCAGATTCAGACCAAAATGAAATTAATGATGAAGGAAGATCAAATATTATGGAAAAGTTGGATTTTTTAATGTCAGAATTTCTGGAAATGAAAAAAAGAACACATACCAGAACAGGAAAGAGACATGGGAAAATCCTTATTACTACCAGTATTAAATGAAGGAGAATACACGCAAACCATCATAGTGATGAATGCGCAGGGTTTAGTTACAGTAACCAAAAAGAAAAATAGAGTATTAGAACTAACCAAAATGAAAAGAAAATAGATATAAGAATATAAGTGAAACCTGGTATTAAGAGACTGGGAATGTGATCAAATAAAAGGGTTCCCTTATAGATCAGATAGAAAAAATAGGAATCAAGGGGGAACCAATATATGGGAAAGACAAAAAACAAGGAAAAAATATATGAGAAATATAGTAACTCAAAAAGAAAAATAGAGTACTTAGAAGAACTAACCCAAAATGAAAAGAAAATAGATATAATGAATATAAGTAAAACCTGCTGGTATTCCCAAGAGACTGGGAATGATGATCAAATAAAAGGGGTTCCAAACTTATAGATCAGATAGAAAAAATAGGAATCAAGGGGAACCGCAATATATGGGAAAGACAAAAAACAAGGAAAAATATATGAGAAAAAAATATAGTAAACTCAGAATGTGAACTAATAGCGGTAGAATTTGAATCTGAAAATTGATGAACATAGTAATATATTAGACCTCCTAATACTAAAGAGTTTAGACTTAATAATTGAAAAATTGGATGATATATGTAGAAATCACAAGGACTGGACTATTCTCCTATCTGGTGACTTCAACTTTCCTTTCGTAGAATGGAAAGAACGAATAGGAGACTTGTGGTTTGTACTTATACATATAAAAAAGAGAGTAATAGTAGTGCAGAAGATAAGAGGCAATTTGAAAAGCTATTAGATATGCTACTAGAAATACAACATTCAACAAATAAATCACCTGCCAACAAGAAAGGAAAATACTTTTAGACCTAGTATATGTGAACGAGATGAATTATGTTAAAGAAAGTAATAGTTTATAATGCGAGTATTTCAGACCATAATGTCATAGAATTAACAGTTCATTCCAAAGCAAGTGAAAATAGAGATAAGCAAGAAATGAAAAAGTGGGAAGGATATGGAAAATACAACTTCTACAGTAAAAATATAAAATGGTCGAGAAATTAATGAAGAATTAAACAAAGATTGGGATAACATTTTCGTAAGTGATGACATAAGGGTAAATACGGAGATATTATATAAATATTGGAGAAATAGAGTGGAAAAATATATACCGAAGAAGAAAAGTAAACATCAGGCATGCATACCAAGAGACAGAAGGATCTTGTTCCAGAAAATCAGAAAGTGGAAAAAAGACCTTGCAAAAGAAAAAAATGCATGGAAAGTTATAGAACTAAAAAGTAAGATAGAAAATGCAGAACAAAAGATTATACAATCAAAAGAAAATGAAAAACGGGACATGGAAGAAAAAACCCTATTAAATATCAAGCAAAACCCCAAACTATTATACTCATATGCGAAGAAGATGAATAAAAGAAGAATAGAAATAGGCCCTCTGAGAATTGAAGGGAGATTAACGAATGAAAAAAAGGAAATTTGCAACATACTGGCAGAACGATATAAGAGAGAATTCACCCCTAGAATAGATAATGAAGATAATGATATAGAAGTAAGGGATGAAATGAAAATAGTGAATATTTAGCTGACATAGATATTAATGAAGCTGATATTGTGCAGGCATTAATGAAATTAAAAATGGAGCTGCTGCAGGGCCTGATGGAATTCCTGCTATTTTGTTAAGAAAGTAGTTCATTCTATCGCAAAGCCACTTGCAATATTATTAAGACAAAGTGTAGATACAGGCAAGATTTATGATGAGCACAAATTAGCATATATTACCCCTACTTTCAAAAGTGGATCAAGACTAGAGGCAAAGTAATTATAGGCCTGTGAGTCTAACATCACATATTATGAAAGTGTATGAAAGGGTAATGAAGAAAAATATTATGAAACATTTAATAAAAATAATTTGTTTAATAAAGGACAACATGGTTTCGTACCCGGAAAAAGTACACAAACCCAACTGTTAGTCCACCGTGAGAACATATTCAAAAATATGAAAAGCGGAAATGAAACAGATGTGGTTATTTAGACTTTGCAAAAGCTTTTGATAAAGTAAGACATATATATTAGCGAAGAAAATTAGAAAAAAACACAATATCGTGGATAAAAGTAGGAAGATGGTTAAAAGAATTTTTACACAACAGAAACAGATAGTTATTGCAAACGACGAGAAATCGGATGAAGCCAAGGTAATATCCGGTGTGCCGCAAGGTACTGGTGTTAGCTGCAATACTGTTTGTTATTATGATTGAAGACATAGACAATAATGTTAAGGATTCGGTAGTGAGTAGTTTCGCAGATGACACAGAATAAGTAGAGAAATTACTTGTGATGAAGATAGGAACGCTCTACAAAGAGACCTAACAAAGTATATGATTGGGCAGAGGTAAATAGGATGGTATTTAACTCTGATAAATTTGAATCAATAAATTATGGAGACAGAGAAAGAAGCTATATGCATATAAGGGACCTAATAATGAGACCATCACAAATAAGGAAGCAGTTAAAGACCTTGGTGTGATGATGAATAGGAACATGTTATGCAATGATCAAATAGCAACTCTGTTGGCAAAATGTAAAGCAAAAAATGGGAATGTTGTTACGGCACTTCAAAAACAAGAAAAGCTGAACACATGATTATGCTTTATAAAACATATGTTCGTAGTCCACTTGAATATTGCAATATGATATGGTACCCACACTATCAAAAGGATATTGCACAAATAGAGAGTGTACAAAGGTCCTTTACAGCTAGAATAGAAGAAGTTAAGGACCTAGACTACTGGGAAAGACTACAATTCTTAAAATTATATAGTCTAGAAAGGAGAAGAGAACGCTACATGATAATTCAGGCATGGAAACAGATAGAAGGAATAGCAGAAAATATCATGGAACTAAAAATATCAGAAAGAGCAAGCAGAGGTAGATTAATAGTGCCCAAAACTATACCAGGAAAAATAAGGAAAGCACACAGGACATTAATCCACTACGCACCAGCATCGTTAATGCAGCGTCTATTCAATGCGTTGCCAGCTCATCTGAGGAATATATCAGGAGTGAGCGTAGATGTGTTAGAATAAGCTCGACAAATATCTAAACTGCATCCCAGACCATCCAAGATTGGAAGATGCAAAATACCGAAGATGTACTAGCAACTCTCTGGTAGATTATAGGTGCCTCACACTGAGGGACCTGGGGCAAACCCGAACAAGATGTAAGGTCTGTAAGGTCTGAAGGTCTCTCTCTCTCTCTCTCTCTCTCTCTCCCCTCTCTCTCTCTCTCTAAGCCATAAATAGAAAATACAGTCTTATCCTGCTTTATTTGATCTCTCTCTCTCTCTCTCTAAGTCCATGTTAAGATAGAAATACAGTTCTTATCCTGCCTTTATTTGATCTCTCTCTCTCTCTCTCTCTAAGTCCATGTTAAGATATAAATACAGTTCTTATCCTGCCTTTATTTGATCTCTCTCTCTCTCTCTCTCTCTCTCTCTCTCTCTCTCTCTCTCTCTCTCTCTCTCTCTCTGTTAATCCTGTTCACTCTGCAGCTCCATCCTCGATGACGATTCCTCCCTCTCAGCGCCTGACAGGATCCCTTCGGTAAAGCATCTCGTTGGTTTAGATCTCTCGGGTTATCATCGTAGCTGTCAATAGTAACTGGCGTTCAGTGCACTTCAAGAAAGATGTTAGCAGCCCTGTGAGAGGGGGGGGGGGGGGGGGGGGGGGGGGGGGGGGGGGGGGGGGGTGGGGGGGGGGGGGGGGGGATGTCTGCGAAGTTGCCTGCACGATAAGCTCATCAATACAATCACCGGCTCATGCACGACGAAACACGGCGCTGACTTCCGTACCCACGTGTATACGTATAGGTGTTTTGTCTTAGACCTCATATTTGCATAGGAGTGTATGTGTAGCCTGCGTATACACGTGATTATTATAGGCATTTCTATGCCTGCAGAATAACCCCCCCCCCCCCCCCCCCCCCGCCCCCCCAAAAAAAAAAAAAAATTTTTTTAATTTTTTTTAAATTTTTTTCTTTTTCTTTTTTTTTTTTTGTTCTCTGTATTTCTGAATACACTTCCATGGAGCGCTTCGAATTGAGAATATAATTTCGTAAGTGGAGCAATACGTTAGAATCGCCTCCATCAGTATTCAGACCAGCGTGTAGTTATAATTCCACCTTGTAAGAAGAAAAACTTCTCATTAGCTTTATTCCGGATTGGAACGCTTTGACCGGAAAGCGAATCCAAAAATGTTTCGGAAATTGAGCAGGTAAGAAGTTGACATGGAAATGTTCCAGCAGAAGACTGGACGCAGTTGTCGGGTGACTGGAAGAAGAAATTCTACCCAACCAGTTCAAACCTACCACCTCCATTAAGGCTCTGAAAGTCTTGAAACAATGTGATGAACTGAAATGAGAGAGAGAGTAGAGAGAGGAGAGAGAGAGAGAGAGAGAGAGAGAGAGAGAGAGAGAGATTATGAATGTCCAGAATAGCATAGATATATTTCAAGAAATGACAACCTGTCAGCTAGGATAACGTAATTAGGATGAAAATTACTTACGTATGTGTGTGTGTGTGTGTGTGTATAAATAATATATATATAGATATATATATATATATATATATATATATATATATATATATATATCTGTGTGTGTGTGTGTGTGTGTTGTGTTTGTGTACGTATGTATTTTTAACATTTCATTTTGTTGGAAAGCTGCAAGTCGGTCACGCACCTGCAAACGTATCTTGCAAAACTTGAAGACGGATTTATATTTTGAAGTGTTGGTATTATTTTTTTAATGTAGTGCCACAAAATTTTATCTATTTTTTTATAGGGAAGGGAAGAGAGAATGTAGGGGAGTGCGTGGTTATCCCAACGATGCAAACGATGCATACCTGTCTTCGTGGCTGTGTTGTGGGTGATAATACATGATGATTTAGTATGAACTGCCTGCTATCCTAAATAGGCATTCTCCCTACCTGGATTTATTACATGTAATGTCATATTGCATATATTTAATCATATGTTCATTGTTCCGTTCTGCTCTTCCTTGTTTTTTGTTTGGTTTTGACTGACTTCGTCCAGGGAATAGGATTTTGTCCTAATGCAGTACCGAACTTTACTAAACGAATTTAATTTTTCTTATATTTTTGTAACATCTTTCTCTTTTTGCGTAGCCTCTAAAATGTTTGACAGTTTTATTTTCAAATTTGTCTACTTCCCTTTGATCACTTCGATTAAGAAATCGGCATTTTCGTAAACACTGATTTAATGGGGTGGACATTTCTCTATTGTCCTCCAATTTCGTTAAGCCTAGCATGTTCATGTGTTTTCCACTGGCAGTTCAAAGAGTGACCAACATTTCTGATGTCCAAGATTGATCTGAAAATAGTCAGGCAATCGATTAGTGGCTATATGACCTCTTTGTCTAGCGGGCTTCTCTGTCAAGGCTCGCAGTGATAGAAGGTCCGTTACATTGTAAGTTAACGGTCTGAATAATGATAAGAATAGCTACCTTTTTCAGCTTTAGACCATTTATAAGAACAGTAAACAGTTAGATTGCAGATTGATTCATTGTAACATTATTTTCTGCATAGCATAGCATGGATTCATTGGATACACACAGTCTAGTCGACTTGTACTCATTCAAGTAGTTACGACTACTGCTGATGTAGTGGTAATGGGTTCACTAAGTATACAGTAGGAATAAAATTTAATTAGTAACCCTATCATTGTTTTTATCTTGAGCATGGGGATAAGACTATAAATTTTTTTTAATCCAATTTTTACTTACATTCGTCAGCGTATAGACTTTATACAGGTGATGTATGATGTACTCGATATATTTGAAAAACGATACCATATCATAATTTTTTTAAAAGAGTATTTAATAGAAAGAATCTATGACTTAGTTTTTTATATTTGATTACAGTCTGTTGAAATTCGCTGCGTTGGGTTATTTTTGACTTTTTTTTTTTACCCAGGTTTGATTTATTCTTTATAATACCAGATTCAGTATAATCCAAACCGTAGCTAATTTCAGATCCGAGTTAAGTAAGAGGAAAAGGACTTTGGTTACACTCATTTCCTCCGATGTTACTGCCTCGTCAGACACACTAATCTAAAACTTATAGAAATGCAGGTGTGTTCTAGAAGTCGTGCGACTTCAGTTTCACTTAATTAACCTCCTGCAGTTTTGCCTCTTCTGTTGCACCATATGGCTGTCGTTGGCAGAACAGATGTCTTCTTCACGGTGGCTGTTGCTTTCTGTTTATTTGTGTTCTTTTCTATAGAAACTTGTTTTGTTGTCATGTTTCTATAGAGAGATATATGTAGTTTTCGTATATGCAGCTTCGTCGCTATATATTATCTTCAAGCAGTTATTTCATTTGTTACTTAAACTGTTCCTCAGTCAAAGGCGAATGAAGACGAGGTTAACTCCTTCGATCAACTCCAAGCACCGAATAATACGGCATTCTATTGAATCCCCCGGGAAGATCGAGGCCTCGACAACACGCGGTTCCCTCCAGCGAGATCTCTCCTGCTAAATCTCTGTAGCCATTTCGTTATCTGTGATGAAAACGTGGTTATAAAAGAGATGGGTGTCCTGCTGAAGACTCCGCCATTAAATCCCGTGATGTCCCTCTTCCGAGAGATGGGCAGCAATCCAGGTAAACATGGTATAGCTGTTATGGCTTTACATGAGATAAGAATTGTACAACCTGGCTTCTGAGGCATCTGAAAAAAAAAAAAAAAAAAAAAAAAAAAGTGCTCGCCTTGCGAGGAAACAGACCCCTCTCTCTCTCTCTCTCTCTCTCTCTCTCTCTCTCTCTCTCTCTCTCTCTCTCCATTTTCAGGCAGTTCTTACATTGCACCAAGGGAATAAATTTTAACGGAATATCATTTCGCCAGATATTTCATTATCTGCATACAGTGCATCCATTGTAATATGAATACCACCTCCAATACTTCTACAACAACAAAAACAACTACTACTGCTACTACTATTATCTATCTAACAAAGTTGTAAACTACATTCTTCTCTTCTTAGACTTGATGAATGAAAATGATCTCTGCCCGACAGTATGTCTTCGTTTCCAATAAAGGTATTTTTATTATTATTCTTTTTTAGGGCAGGTCCAATATAAATGGTTTGACGCCAGACTCGCATAAAATTTGAACCTGATGAAGGTAAGGTGAAAATGCCTTGCTTGATGAATGTGCAGGAAGGAGGAATTAGGTCGATGTTACTCCAAAGTTTCTCTGTTGGTTTAATGAAAGACATTACTTTGCCAGTACTTTTCATTAAGGGTTTCATTACTCACATGAAAAAGAAACGGGTTGTATTTTTTCCAGCGGTGTTTTATATATATATATATATATATATATATATATATATATATATATATATATATATATATATATATATTATATATATTATTATATATATATATATATATATATATATATATATATATATATATATATATTATATATCTATATATATATATCTATATCTGTAATGCTGCTACGTAGATGAACCAGATGATTTATGGCTTTACTGATGTGAGGGGTTGTCAAATTGCGGATGCCACAAGAGCCATTTACGTTCGCCATCTGTCTTCATCCTTACATATCATAAAGGAGTTTGAGGTGACTCCTGTCCTCTCTCTCTCTCTCTCTCCTCTCTCTCTCTCTCTCTCTCTCTCTCTCTCTCGGGCTCTCTCTTCTCTTCTCTCTCCTGCTCGTGTGTGTGTTGTAAGGAACTGCTAGGTTCGTTTTGAAAATACCTTAAAATCAAGAAATTAGTGTTTGTTCTTCAGGGGGTGGATTATGATAATGTTGCAGGCTTGTGCATGGATCGATGAGCACAGAAATTGTGTATTCCATTTGACACAGTTTATATTATTGATCGATTTTACTGGAAGACGACTGTCAAACAGAGGAGGGATGTTATCTTTAGTGTCGTAGGGACACTCAATAAGAGTAGAGGCAGTTCTGTGTTTAAATTCAGTTTTGTAGCTCGCCCAGGGAGGGAATAGTCTTGTAAACATTGGTTTTTTCCTATCCTTATGGTTGTCCCAGACGTAAGATGAAGTGTAAAAAAAAAAATAAAAAAATAAAAAAAGAAGTTCTGACCACCACTTTAGTTACTGACGCAAATAGATTAGTGTCAATTCCAGTGACAAAATCATTTTTGTAAGAACAAGAATTTAAAAATACTTTTGCCAAACAGTGGTTCATCGTAATGTCTGAAGTAATTTTATGCGCTGTGGGACTCTTACCTATATTACGTGGTTAGCGATGACGACAGAACCAAGACACGCTGAATAATTGCACATATCTTGGATCGTATCTCTTACTCGGCGAGTAATCTCACAAACTACTTTGTTGTTATTGTTCTTGTTGGGTCTATGGAAGAGCCTAAAAAGTCTGAAAAGGGTGTTTTGCGCCGAGTTTAAGATACAGGAATTTTAGGATAAGATATTTATGATTTATTTATTAGAATGAAAATGTAAAAAATAGATGATGTGTATGTTAAACAGTGAAGAACAATTATTGCTAATAAAATATACGGTATTGATTTTAGAAACGTTTTAATTTACGTTAAAAGTTTGGAATATGATATTTACATTCTGCGAGGGGGAAAAACTTGCACGCGTCCTGGCATCTTACTTACATCTTACATCTTACAGTTCGTTCGGGTTGCCCCAGGTCCCTCAGTGTGAGGCGCCTCTAATGTCTACCAGAGAGTTGCTAGTACATCTTCCGGTATATTTTGCATCTTCCAATCTTGGATGGTCTGGGATGCAGTTTAGATATTTGTCGAGCTTATTCTTAAACACATCTACGCTCACTCCTGATATTCCTCAGATGAGCTGGCAAACGCATTGAATAGACGCTGCATTATCGATGCTGGTGCGTAGTGGATTAATGTCCTGTGTGCTTTCCCTTCCTTATTTTTCCTGGTATAGTTTTTGGGCACTATTTAATCTACCTCTGCTTGCTCTTTCTGATATTTTAGTTCCATGATATTTTCTGTTATTCCCTTCTATCTGTTTCCATGCCTGAATTATCATGTAGCGTTCTCTTCTCCTTTCTAGACTATAATTTTAAGGATTGTAGTCTTTCCAGTAGTCTAGGTCCTTAACTCTTCTATTCTAGCTGTAAAGGACTTGTACACTCTCTATTTGTGCAATATCCTTTTGATAGTGTGGGTACCATATCATATTGCAATATTTCAAGTGGACTACGAACATATGTTTTATAAATAAAGCATTTAATTCATGTTTTGTTCAGCATTTTTCCTTGGTTTTTGAAGTGCCGTAACAACATTCCCATTTTTGCTTTACATTTTGCCAACAGAATTGCTATTTGATCATTGCATAACATGTTCCTATTCATCATCACACCAAGGTCTTTAACTGCTTCCTTATTGTGATTGTCTCATTATTAGGTCCCCTATATGCATATAGCTTTCCTTCTCTGTCTCCATAATTTTATTGATTCAAATTTATCAGAGTTAAATACCATCCTATTTACCTCTGCCCAATCATATACTTTGTTAAGGTCTCTTTGTAGAGCGTTCCTATCTCATCACAAGTAATTTCTCTACTTATTCTTGTGTCATCAGCGAAACTACTCACTACCGAATCCTTAACATTACTGTCTATGTCTTCAATCATAATAAAAAACAATATTGCAGCTAGCACCGTACCTTGTGGCACACCGGATATTACCTTGGTTTCATCCGATTTCTCATCGTTTGCAATAACTATCTGTTTTTCTGTGTGTAAAAATTCTTTAACCATCTTCCTACTTTATCTACGATATTGTGTTTTCTAATTTTCTTTGCTAATATATTATGGTCTACTTTGTCAAAAGCTTTTGCAAAGTCTAAATAAACCACATCTGTTTCATTTCCGCTTTTCATATTTTTGAATATGTTCTCACGGTGGACTAACAGTTGGGTTTGTGTACTTTTCGGGCGGGTACGAAACGTGTTGTCCTTTATTAAACAAATTATTTTTTATTAAATGTTTCATAATATTTTTCTTCATTACCCTTTCATACACTTTCATAATATGTGATGTTAGACTCACAGGCCTATAATACTTGCCTCTAGTCTTTGATCCACTTTTGAAAGTAGGGGTGATATATGCTAATTTGTGCTCATCATAAATCTTGCCTGTATCTACACTTTGTCTTAATAATATTGCAAGTGGCGTTTGCGTATAGAATGAACTACTTTCTTTAACAAAATAGCAGGGGACTCCATCCGGCCCTGCAGCAGCTCCATTTTTAATTTCATTAATTGCCTGCACAATATCAGCTTCATTAATTTCTATGTCAGCTAAATATTCACTATTTTCTTCCCTTACTTCTATATCATTATCTTCATTATCTATTCTAGGGGTGAATTCTCTAGATTCGTTCTGCCAGTATGTTTGCAAATTTTCCTTTTGTCATTTTCGTTAATCTCCCATTTCAATTTCTCACGAGGCATATTCTATCTCTCTCTCTATCTTATTATTCATCTTCTTCGCATATGAGTATAATAGTTTGGGGGGGTTTTGCTTGATATTAATAGGGTTTTTTTCTTCCAAGTCCCGTTTTTCATTTTCTTTTGATTGTATAATCTTTTGTTCTGCATTTTCTATCTTACTTTTTAGTTCTATAACTTTCCATGCATTTTTTTCTTTTGCAAGACCTTTTTTCCACTTTCTGATTTTCTGGAACAGGATCCTTCTGTCTCTTGGTATGCATGAATGATGTTTACTTTTCTTCTTCGGTATATATTTTTCCACTATTTTCTCCAATATTTTATATGAGTAAGCTAGCGGTCGGATCATGCCTTAGTTTTTATTAAGTTACATGTTTATAGTTAATTATGCCAAGGCTGCATTTGTAGGCCTATGTAGCTGAAATTCCATATTCATTTATTAGCTGTCTTAGTGAAATTGGTGCATTAACTGGAGTGATTTTTTTAAGCATATAAAAAAAATAGATCTTCACCTTTTTAGCTTCAGAGTAAGTATACCTACCGTACAGTTAAGCTATGTAAACGGTATAAGTTTTTTCCTGTACGTATTATATTTGAAAAAATGATAAATTGTTCATTCATTTTTATTTATTGTCTTCCACACTCGTTCAGTGAAAGCAGCAAATTGGGAACTGCTTTTTAGGAAGATGTGCATTTCGTCCTTCGTCTTTTACAAAACGCGCCATCAAGATGCCTCGTCCTGCGTCATGTTTTCATTGGCGCGTTGCAAAACGCGCCATTGTGTCTTGTTTACTCCAGATGTGGCTGAGTTACCTTTTCACACCTGGGCATAACGCTTCCTGCCTCTGTCTCTCTCTCTCTCTCTCTCTCTCTCTCTCTCTCTCTCTCTCTCTCTCAAGCTTGTCTAGTGGTTCTCAACCTGGGGGTCGACCCTCCTCCCTAGGGGACTTCGGCAATATCCAGGGGGAGGCGCGAGCCCTAGGGAAAAATTCAAAATTCTGTAATTATTTATATTCAGAAGTTTATGGAAAAAATGTAAAAGTGTCGCCTTATGACGTTAGTTTACTACCGTCTACTATACTACTCTAGTTAGACTCGTTGGACTTTGCATGTTTTGTTAATAATTTACCTCCTTCCCTGTCCCTCGAAATATTTGCTTTTTTTTATTTCCTGTAAATCTGGGAGAGAATTTTAAATCTCAGAGGGAATCTTTAAATCTGGGCGGGAATTTTACACATAGATGCAGGGGGGTTTAGGGGGGCATGGTGGAAAGGACCAACTCTTCGAGGGGGCGGCGGGAAGGACCAACTCGTAGGAGGGGGGTGGCAGTAAAAAGGATGAGAACCACTGAGTAAGTCCATACAAACTGTATCGGCTTTTGTCTTTGATACACACTTTTGCACCTCTCAGACTTCATGCTCTGAGTTGGAATGTGAGGTTTGCCAGCAAAAGTGACGAGCAGGAAAAACAAAAAGGTAGTCGTCTATGACTCACGGCTTTATTTATCTAGTTCAAGGTTGTGTATTCATTTTTATCAGCATTCATAAAAGCGCTGGGCGCTCTGTAGCCATTTCCGTTGTCATGGCATTCTTGGGTATTCTATTCACTGTACGGTGGTTTCTGCTCTCTCTCTCTCTCTCTCTCTCTATCTCTCTCTCTCTCTCTCTCTCTCTCTCTCTCTCTCTCATCTATCTATATATATATATATATATATAGATATATATATATATATATATATATATATATATATATATAATATATATATATATATACAGACACGTATGTGTTTTTGTGCTTAGTAAAGACGAAAGCGCTTGGATTTCTGCTTATCATTTTCCTGTGGTATTCGCTTATTTAATGAAGTCACGTGCATCTACTGTGATTTTTTAAGCCCCCCCCCCCCCCCCCCCCCCCCCCCCCCACACACACACACACACACACACACACACACACACACACACACACACACACACACACACACACACAGTTCCTTTTGGATTTTATCTTTTTTGAGAAGTGTTAGAATTATACTTAAAAAAAAAATTTTTCTCTTTTTTTTCTGTCCTACTTGTTTTACCAAGTTCGACCCCTGATGGACGAGCCTTTGTGTAGTATTTCAACTTTTCCACAGCCGTTTCCTAACTGCTTTGGCCTCGCTTTTGTCTATTAGTGTTGAGGACGATGTAATTCCCCTTTTCTATTATGCGAAATCACCCTTTCCCCGTCAATCTTATAATAACTCCCCTCTTTCCTTCAACCTCCCCTTTCTATTATGTGAAATCACCTTTACCCCTCCAATCTTATTTCTTCGTTTCATGTATTTTTTTTCTATGTCCTTTCTTTAAAAGCAGACATAAACTCCGCGAGAGTTACAGCTTATATTTTTGTTGGCATGCTCGCCCTCCACCTTTGGCTTAAGGATGAACTGGGCATCCTGCCCGTCTACGCCACTTGAATAAAAAGTTAATACCTTTCTTGCCCTGTATGTCTGTATGTATGTATGTATGTTGTGTATACAAGTAATAAAATTCTCTCTCTCTCTCTCTCTCTCTCTCTCTCTCTCTCTCTCTTCTCTCTCTGTCATGCTTATAAATTTACTGTATATGGCGTGGGTTTAAGCTATTTTGATATATATATATATACTAATATAATATCATAATATATATATATATATATATATATATATATATAGATATATAGTATATATATCTATATATATATATAATATATATATATATATACTTATTTATTTATTATGATTATATACTCATACATATGATTGTTTGCAGGCCTGTGTAGACACAAATACCTTCTCTCAGTCACGTCATTGTTACGTAGGTAGTAGGTACTCGGTGCCTAGTGAGGGGCGGAACGTCATTTAGAAAAAAACGTTATTGTAATTACATCTTTCTATTTTCTTTATTGGAAAATTGGCATAAAGTCTTGTTAAATTTTCAAGCCGTTCTTCATTATGTCAGGAACACTAAATTGGTTGAAATATGGACAAAAAAAAAAAAATACACAAAAGTTATTTTAAAATCGACAAGGTGGAGAACTAGATCTCTCTCTCTCTCTCTCTCTCTCTCTCTCCTCTCTCTCTATCTATATATATATATATATATATATATCTATATATATATACTATATATCATATATAAATAAATATAAAAAAAAAAATATATTATATATGATATATATATATTATATATATATATATAATATATACATCTATATATATGTATATATATATATATATATATATATATATATATATATATATATATATATATATATATATATATATATATATATATATAGCAAATACCTAGGAATGAGGTTGCTTCGCCGATGCCCCCTTTTTTTTTTTTTTTTTTTTTTAACCAGCTCACATAGGTAGATCGATCCATTGATACCCGGGATGACTTGGGGCCAGTAGGCTGGGATTAAACCAAGGGCGTTCAAGATATATCTGTAAACTGAAGCATATTTCGCTTGCACATCCAGCTTATTCATCATGATATATCGAGTAAATGATAAAATAATTTAAATACCAAGTATAAAATTTATCAATTCTTTTCAATAATGTTGTTCCTGGTATGTCGTTCTATGTGTACCTGAGCAAACTATGAACACCGTTTGTAAAGGTATCGATTACTTGCAGAAAACGACGCTTGCAACAAACCAGAATCTTTCCTCAGGTTTGTAGCCAGTATTACCGTCAAGGGAAGATCTCGCTCAGATATTCTACCTAGGTGTTGTTTTTCCACGAGGAAAAGCATCTTGGGACATGATCTCATCGCGTTACATAGAAATTCGCACTGGGAAGAGAGAGAGAGAGAGAGAGAGAGAGAGAGAGAGAGAGAGAGACGAAAGCTCGGTGTCTTTAAGTATTAGTATTTACAGGACGGTGGGCTCGAATCATGTGATCCTTTTTATCTTGTACTGGCGACAAGGTAAGGTAAGGACTAGGTCTTAAATTTTACACTGAAAGAGAGAGAGAGAGAGAGAGAGAGAGAGAGAGAATCATCCTGTTTCAGCTACCCTCGAAGACAAGGGTTTAAGTTTGACCTTGATAAAGAGAGAGAGAGAGAGAATTGCTTTTTAAATCATTAGTGTTATTCCCATTTAACGAAAACGCTTATAATCTATGATCTTCAGAAGTATAAATAAATTCCATTCCTCATCACCCTGCAGTCGCAGTAACCTTTGGTTAGAAAAAAAAAGTATTTTCTATCTAATCTCCTGAGAGAGAGAGAGAGAGAGAGAGAGAGAGAGAGAGAGAGAGAAGAGAGATACTTCCCCAACCCTTCCCCCCTTTCCTTCGAACCGCACCCCCCCCCCCCCCCCGACCCCCCGCCACCCCCAAATCTTACACCTGAGAGAGCACAAGCACTCCATGATGTGCAGCATCTTCTCGGGAGCTCCTCCGATCCAACTATGTGCAGTAGCTGGGTCAGGAATTTTCCTTTGTGGAATTTTGGCCACGTTCCCACAATGCTTATAAGTTGACTAGCCAACACGCTTGATGTGTGTTCAGCTCTCTCTCTCTCTCTCTCTCTCTCTCTCTCTCTCTCTCTCTCTCTCTCTCTCTTTTAGTCCCCAGGTAAACTTTTGCGGATTCCTGGGCAAGTGCCGTCTGGCGCTGTACGTTTCCTTTGCTGATGTATAATGCGAAGACTTGTGTCATTGAATTGCGTTGTCGAACGAAATACGATACTGGGTCATCTGTGTTTTAGTTATATGGATTATTCTTGATTTTGATGTTGATTTACTAATAGACCGTTGATTTGTATTGGCAAAAAATTCCCTTTTTTTTTTTTTTTTTTTTTTTTTTTTTTTTTTTTTTTTTTTGGGTCTTCGCTAGAATAATTATAATTCATTCTTAAGAACTCAGAGTAGAAGTGAATTCGGCTAAGTTTATCTAATATATCGTAGAGTAGCAATGCAGTATAACTGCAATATTTCCTTCTGGAGAGATTTCCTTCTTGTTGATGGAAAACTTAAAAATTTTGCTTATAATTTTACGAGGGGGCTGCATTCCCTGCCGTTCCTTTTACTGTACCTCCTTCCATATTCTCTTTCTTCCATCTAACTTCCTACCCTCTCCTAACTCTTGATTCATAGTGCAACTACGTTGAGGTTTCTTCCTGTTACACCTTCCAGTCCTTTTACTGTCAATTTCCGTTTCAGCGCTGAATGGCCTAACAGGTTCCAGTGTTTGGCCTTTAGCCTAAATTCGATCCTCAGCCCAGTCCAGATTCCTGAATTGGTTGAAAGCATTTTCAAGAGATTGCAGGCCTCTCTGTTAAGTTTACAGTTAGTGAAGGTCGTCGAGGTTGATTTCAGGCCTTTGTTAAGTTTTTATGGCCCCATACACTGAACAACTGTCTGTATCGTTCGCAAAAGCATTGTGTATGGGCTTGTCTGAATGCGAAAGTGGGCGGAGCTTTGTGTCCGAACGATCTTAGCGGGAATCTGTCACGACCAGGTTGCTGCTGGCTTGCAACTTCAGTCTGTCATGTCTTCCCGAGACAAAAAACTTTTGTTCAGACTGAAATCAGAGTGGAGATCGTTCATACTGCCTGAATAGTGTTAACGACAATCATTCAAACAATCGTTCAGTGTATGGGGTCCTTAACAGTCAGTGAAAGTCGGGGGGTAGAGTCCCACCTTTTCGAACTCCAATCGGAGACCAAACTACATACGTTGAAAATTGGAGATAGAGGGCCGTTCTTGGAAATGCGAGTTCCAGAAATCAGACTTCAATAAAATTCGGAACTTTATTGACGAAGAACGAACGACAGTGAAAATCAGATGCAGAAGGTACTTGGCGGAATTCTATCGCTGAAGGTCGTGCCTCAAATGAAATCGGAGGTGCAGAGCCACCTGCGGGAACCGCATTGTTGAAGACCTCATTTCCATCCAAGGGGCCGGAGGACCTTTTAAGGGAACTTTATGTTGTAGGCCATTGGTCCCCAAACTTTACCAGCCGAGGACCTCCGCCAGTCAAGAGTTATCATACCCATACCGGGATACCCAGTACACTATTTATATAAAATATTTTAAATATTTTTATTGCCTTAAATATAATGCAAAGTAAAATAGGTGAAAACAGGCACAAATTTTTGTCTGGAGTTGAAATAATATTAATTTTTTCATTGTGTCGCGGACCCCTGTTTGAGGGAGGACCACTGTACGTACGCCATTGTCAATGGCCTTCATCGAATATTTTGGGGGGTGGAGGACCACCTACAAAAACTTCGTTGTCGAAGAACATGTATCGACCAACTTTGTGGATAGAAATAATTTGAGAATAAAGACGGAAAAAAAAAAAACGAAGGGGGGGGGGGGAGGGCGATTTGAGAACAATTTAACCAGTCGTTGCTCTTTCGTTTTCCCCTCAACGTCTTCATCTTTGTCCGTTTCACTTTTATTCATGTTTGTTTTTGTTCGTCCTGTACCTCTTGAGGAGTAATGGCACGGATGCTAACACACGTTGCGCCATTCGACGGATTTCCCTGTTCTGGGTGACGTTCTCAACATATTTCTCGCTGCGGAACTTCGTAGTGACATACAGACTCGGGGCTTGTTATCGTTTGAATCGATCGACGTTATTGCTTGAAATATTTCGTTGCTGTGAAAGGAAGTAGCGGATGTTCGAGATACGGAAGACTTTGGAAGTGGTAGGTAGTTGCTCAGTTGCCTGTTACGTCATTTTGTTCTGTACATTTAGTGATTTAAAAATATGTACGTTTCAGTGAATATATGGCTTGTTCTTGCAATTGCGAGATAGTTATGCCTTAGCCATGCTTCTATTTGATGGTATTTTCACTGGAGAAAACGCTAATCCAAGCGTGATAAATATTATTATTGAAATGAAGGTTTTTTTGGACGTTCTCCGTACATATTTATATTTCAACACACTGTGCTGTATACCTGACTGGAGAAGTCCACAAGGAATGTTGTTGCGAAGAAGTCTAAACAGTGGAGAGACTCTTGCTTCTCTATCTGGGAAAGTAAGAAAAAAAAAGAATCTCCTTTGTAAGAGCTAAAAAGATGGAGGTAGCGTGTTCTCTCTCTCTCTCTCTCTCTCTCTCTCTCTCTCTCTCTCTGTGGTAGTAGGCGTTAGAGAAAACGAGAATGAAGGCCAGTTTTGTAAATAAATAGAGTCAGCGCTTGTTTTTATTTACCTGCGGCCATTTTTTGGAGAAGAGCCTTCAGCGCTCATTTAGCAAAGAGTGTTGGAATGCCAGCCGCTTCGCAACTCCTGAATAAGAGACGAAAAACACCATGATACTACGGAGATGTTTGCCTTTGTCGGTGTTGCGCGCTTTTGTTGCGTTTATGAGGATAAGAAAATATGCATCCGAATCGTCAAGTAGAACATTGGATAAATCGCGATTTATTTATTTGTAGAACATTGAACAAAAAATCGTGCTTTATTGGTTTGTAATGTACGTCATGATCGATAATATTTGACAGGTACCTATATATCTTGATATTGTTCTTGTGTATTATTCTTGAGACTTTGGCATAGAAGATATGAGAGAGAGAGAGAGAGAGAGAGGAGAGAGAGAGAGAGAGAGAGAGAGAGAGTCGTTAGCAGTGCATTTTCAGCTGATGAAATTACTACCACGATCGCCAAAGATATTTCATCATTGTATTCGTGGTCTCCAAAACTCCTGCCGGTCCTCGTACGCGTCACGATTACTGAGCGAACCAACGAGAAGGTAGCGTCCTTGCTTATTTTTACGGCGGTAGGTAGGTACCTCTGGGGCAGGTGATTAACATCCCCGTATTTTGACCTTGGGCGTGTTTTCAAGGTCACGTGTTCATTTAGAGGTAATTTCTGCATCGCTTTGATTTTGAGGAAACTTCACATCCAGGTAACTTTTTAGTTGGCGATCATATTCTCAAATCTTTTTCTATGTAACCCAGAGTCTTTGACAGTAAAATGTGCCTGGTCTTCAGGATCTAGTCAGGGTGCATTAGGATGATTATAATCTATTAGTCTGACAATCCCCTCTCTTACTTTATTTTATCTTATTTTGACAAGCGAAATTATTATCAATCACCAACACTTGAGGAAGATTTTTGTAACATTCAGCCATAAATGCAAGCAAGTACAAGCTTAATATGTAGAGTGGCGGTATGTGTGTTCATCAGAAAATGTGCTGTTGAAGCCTAGCTCTTCTTCTTCTTCTTCTTCTTCTTCTTCTTCTTCTTCTTCTTCTTCTTCTTCTTATTATTATTATTATTATTATTATTAGATACTGACTGGAGCTCTTCTGAAACTAGGGTAGATTTCCCCTTAGAGTCTCTCCCTTTATTTGCGCGTTGGGTCTCTTAGAGGCGGACTATTTTGATGCAGAATGACTTCTAGCGATTCAGGAAAGTTCACGCGTTTTAACTGTTCACAAGTTTCGTTCCTTTATTCGTACATGTGTATCATGTCTTAATACCTTGAATTTACAGTGACTTTGTAGTATGAGTTAAATCTTCATTTAACTGTTTAATTAGTACTAGTAGAAAATGATGCTAAGTATGTGCCATCATTTTGCGTAGAAAACTCCATCGTTAACCCACGAAGCATTTGGCTTAGTCGTTTTACAGTCCCCATTCCAGACGAAAGGATGTTGTCAGGTCTTTTTTATTGGCTTTGTAACTCAAGAGCGGGTTCTTTTGCTGTCAGAACCTAGTTTTGTTGTGAATCTGGCAGTTCGTTCGTTTTTTCTCTCCCCGAGATGTTCTTGAGGACGTTCATTCCTCCTGCACCTGGCTGCTTTGCTGTTTGGGGAAAATTGTGGGTTCATGTAGCGTGGAAGCAAGGGATAAGATGCCAAGAGATAGATGCCCTCAAGCTGCTGCTGCTGCTTGGCCAGTGAAATGTGTTGCTTCTATTTCGTTTTTTGTTAAGAACTGAGATGGGGCATAAGTGGCCAAATAAAAGTCGCAACCTCATGATCTGTATCAAAATTTTCCTATGGATGGAACGATACGGGGTCAGTACACATCTAGGCCAAGTTAGGTCACTTGAAGAAATAGAGATATTTCACGTATTGGCTGTCTTTTGTTCCACTCTCGTGGTGTGAATGATAGCTGGACCCAGGTACGTCATGAATTTGTCATACATGTCCTTCAGATAGTTCATGGTTAGAAATGTGAACTGTATCTTTTCAGTCATTTAATCGGAGGAATGTTGTCAGAGATGTTTATCTAGTGCCCATTGTTAAAGTATTTGATCAGTGTTTAGCCTGTGACCGAAAAGCTGAAGTGAGGCTTGTTAGTCAAATTTGTCCCTCGTCTGTATGTATGTATGTGAGTTGCAAACTTTTCCATTTTTCGATTTCTCTAGAACGTCAGTATCCATTTTCCATCAGACTTCATACAAATCATTCTTGAATAAAAAGTTATTCAAGTTCGACTAGTTGGAGAAACGCCCCCTTCCAATTGGAGATCGTTAAGAAAGAGTAAAAAGGAGAGCGGTGTCATTTAGACATCTCTTTGAGAACTCCCGAGCCAGAAATGACAAAACTTGCGCAGTACAGCTGCAAGTTTGCTCAAGCCACGTTTCCTTGGGGCAGGACGAGAGAGAGACTACTGTTACAGCCATCCAGAGTTTAACAAGGTGGGGAAGGGAGCGCCTCAGTGGCGTGAACGGTATGGTCTCGACCTGACTCCTCGGTGGCCGCGAGTTCGATTCTCGGGCATTCAGTTGAGGTGTTAGAGATCTGTATTTCTGGTGATAGAAGTTCACTCTCGACGTGGTTCGAAAGTCACGTAAAGTCGTTGGTCCCGTTGTTGAATAACCAATGGTTCCATGCAACGTAAAAACACCATACAAACAAATAAACAAACAGGGGCTGAGGTGGGGGAGGGGGTGTCGTCGAAAATGTATTCAAGAACAACAGGGCTGCAGTTTGACGCAAAATTTAATCATCATCGTGGAACGTTGATCCTGTTTATTCAGAACATGAGTCCAGAGACAATATGGGACCACAAACAGTGGGTCTAAAGTTTAGATTTTGTAAAACAACTTTTATGAAGTATCTAATGAAACGGAAATCAAGTGGTTGTGGGTGGCGAGAGGGGGTTGGGTTGGAGTGATTTGTAGTACGTATATTGACGGTTTATTTGTTCTTAGTTATAACATTTGGATCTTTTCAACTGCATGGCTTTGAGATCAAGCAAGAGTTTATTGGATCGAATTTTTCTGGAAATTCCAAAACGTCTTTTCGACTAATGGGGAGATATAAGTTGGTTATCGTTTCATTCTTGTGCGGTTGTTTGGCTCTTTGATTGTGTATTTCGTATGGTTGGAGAAATGTCTGCCTTTTGTTTTTGTGGGGGGGGGGGGGGGGGAATTGTACCTTGACCTTCTTCAGTCGAGGAGGCTCTCTCTCTCTCTCTCTCCTTTGTGTTTGTCTTCCTGTGTGTATGTATTTTTGAGCGCATGTACGTGAGTCTGTTGTAGAGCGCGTGATAATATCTTATGTTCCATAATTCACGCATACCTTCTACATACACATTTCATATAATATATATTATATATATATATATATATATATATATATATATATAATATATATATAGATATATATATAATATTATAATATATACAGACTGAAATTCATTATGACAGGTACACGCAAACATTCCTATATACGCACAAATTAAGGGACATATAGTAATAGTACAAGTGGGCGCTGATGAAGCTTGTTTATACACTCAAAAATATAGGTAGGCAAATAATAAATATTTATACTTTATATACGTATAGTTAAGTGCTTGTTATTCTCTCTCTCTCTCTCTCTCTCTCTCTCTCTCTCTCTCTCTCTCTCTCTCTCTCTCCCCGAGTTGGCGACGGTACAGAGGCCTGCAGCTGGAGGTCGACTGTACACATGGCATGTACGGTAGCACACAGCCGCATAAGGAGCACTTACACATACACGTTTAACACACAGGCATGTACGCATACACATTCGCGCGTGCCTCTACACACACACACACACACACACACACACACGAACATTGCAAAAATAGATTTCTGTTGATTTTTTAGTACTATTGAGATGGCTAGTTGTCTGTCCGCCATCAGCACTTGAAACCTACTGAGGTTAGAGGGCTGCAAATTGGTATATTGATCACCCTCCCTTCAATCATTAAGCATACCAAATTTCAGCCCTTTAGCCTCAGTAGTTTTTATTTTATGTAAGGTTGAAGTTAACCATATGCTTCTGGCACCCCTATGGGGGCCAACAACATAGGCCACCGCAGGGCCGTGGCTATGAGCTTCATATACTACATCTTACGCTGTTTAGAAAACTCGATGCTTGTTTATTGTTTTAGCTAATATTCTTTAGGCACTTTAACGATAGGAGCAGACACACTCCAATTGAGATTTGACGCTTGGGAATATACCAAGACGTGAAGAAGGATATACCGCAAGAATGTTTTGCTGGATATACCGCAAGAATGTTTTGCTGGATATACCGCAAGAATGTTTTGCTGGATATACCGCAAGAATGTTTTGGTGGCGAGATGGTTCCATCCAGTCAAAATATATATTACTTTGACTCTGGTTCCATCGAGCACAAGTGTCTACGAGGAATGGGAGAGCTTTTTGACAAAGTGAAATTCTCGACCGTAAGTGAGCGGGAACAAGGGTGGGAGGCGTTCGCTGAAGTGTAACCTGATGAGGATTTATTGAAGGAGAATTTCTTCGGAGGATAAGATTGGGAAATGATAGAGGCTGGAATTGCAGGACACCAGAAAAGTAAGTAGCTTGAGCGTTTTATTTATGTAAAACGGAGAAACGGAGGGAAAGATGATGCGTTCTAAGAGAAAAATGACGTCAGAGAGTTCGATAATAGTTATAAACAAAAGAAAAAGAAACGTATAAAAAAATTACTTTGTATTAAAAACGATCATATAGACAAACAGATAAGTCAGATTTAATTCAGAAAAGTAAGAAATGATAAAGGTATCTCACGCAGCCACTATGAATTTCAATAGAAAAGTTCCCTCAAAATGAACATAAAATATGAAACGGATTATTTCCATGAAACTGAAATACGCGAAGAAAACTGAATAAGCCGCTCTTCAAGTAACGACGAAAGTAGATGGGAATTCAAGAAGTTAAATAAGAAAAACCTGCTTGACTCTCAGTTTCGCAAGTGTGCATATAATCAAGCAAAATAAATGGTGATGTCAAGCACACACTGGATGCTGCGGAAGATTTCTCCTCCCTTGATAAGACGCTGATAAAGTCGTGCCAAAGGGTAATATTATAGCCCGCCGAGAAATAATGAAGATAAGCGAGTAACGTCGGTTGCGTCATGCTTGGCTGGATGGATTTTGCTTGAAGCTTATAAAGAGAGTTGCTGATACAGGTGTCACGGAAGGTTCTCGAAGCACGAATACGTTTCGTCTAGGACAGTGGGTAAATAAGAGCGCTTTAGTGGCGGCGTGGTCGGCTTGGTCTTGGCCTACCTGCCACCTCGGTGTCCGCGAGTTCGATTCTAGGGCATTCCATTGAGGCGTCAGAGATGTGTTATTTCTGGTGAATGGAAATTCACTCTCGACGTGGTTCGGAAGTCACGTGAAGCCGTTGGTCCCGTTGCTGGAATAACCACTGGTTCCACGCAACGTAAAAACACCATACAAACAAACAGACAAACAGTGGGTAAATACATGCAGCCTTTTATAAATGGACGTATGTCTTGTGTATAATTAATAAAGTCAGACCATGCCGGTAAGTACATTCAGTCATATTGAAGAGCGCGTGTATTTACTTTTAACATGAATAAGTGTATTCAGTTTTATTAAACGAAGAGATAACACCCAGTCAGAAGCATTACGCATTTATCAGTGTTACCTTGGAAAGAAAAGTGGCTTCTATGAAAGCAAGGCCAGATATTCTTAACGGAAATGAATAAGGACTTTCAGCATTCTAAAAATGTTGCGCTAGCCAAAAACTTCTCCCAACAAAATAAGTTACATTTAGCCCGGCGAGAATAAGCGTATTTCATCAGTAATGTATTGCATTGAATCGTGCCAAGTTAGTTCAACCTTATTGCATGATTGCTTGCATTATGCCTTACGTAACAAATGGCAGCACTGAGGGTGTCGAATTTACTAAATGATTAGAGTCATGAACGCTATTGCTTAACGACTACGCAAAGTTTTGTGGAACTGTGAAACTATACTCTCTTTTTTTCATCTGTCCATCCGCCTGTGGTGTTTTTGTATGGTAACACTGCGTCCGGGCTTTAGATAGTTACATTCAGATTACATTCAACGATTATAATAATATCCTATTTCGAATATTAACGGTGTAATTCGCATACAGTAAATTATTAAAACAGTTTTCAGTTGCAAATGTACACCCAGATATCCTTTTATTTACCTAAAACTTACACGATGCGCCTGTCAAAAAGGATTTCCTGCCACGCCCAGGAGGGCGCCATTAGGCAGCACGCCCTTGCAGTACACCGCAGAAACATCACGAGAGACGACATCGTCAGGAATATTAAGATCATCGGGAGAGCACCTGACCCACGACGTCTGCGTCTCCTAGAAGCGCTGCTCATCCTCGAGGAAAAGCCTCCCCTCAATACCACCCAAGAAGCGTTCCTGATACCGACGTGTGTGAGGAGGACCACACCCCTCTCCCCTAACGAAAGTACCAGCGCGCATGGAACGAACACCGGACATGAGAATAATACCAGGGGTGACGTCACGCAGGTAGAAGCCAATCAAGAGGCTCCCGGTGATACCCCCTACCTGAGAAGGTCTGCAAGACTCGTCAACGCCCGCAGTATGAGTCACCTTCCCGGGAACCAATAAAAACTTGACCTACCGGAGAAGTGCTCTGACCGTACTGGAGAGCTCGCAACACCACGATAAAAGGAGAAGGACTCGCCACTGGAATGCACAGAAAAGACTGCAGAGAGAATGGTGCTAAACAGACTGCTATGGAAAACAGGACCTCTACACCATCGCCTATATGCCTACAAAGAGGGCATAGGCACACAAGAATGCCTAGCAGACGTCATGTCCACAATCAACGAAAGGAAAGCAATAGTAGTTTTTCTGGACTTAGAAAAAGCTTATGAGCTAGCCAGTGCAGCTGCCATCCTTGAAGCCTTGGCTGACAAGGCGGTAAAGGGCAACCTTTTAGCATGGGCCAAAGGATACACGCAAAACAGACAGGCTAGAGTCACCTTCCAAGGAGCAAGCTCGGACTTTCTCAGTCTAGAGAATGGAACACCTCAAGGAGGCATACTCAGCCCCTTCCTTTTCAATGTTTTAATGGAAAAATTAGCCACAACCACCCTACCCAATGGAGTTGAAATATTCATTTATGCAGATGATGTCTGCCTAGTCAGCACAGACAGACACAGATCTCACCAGAACATGCAGAGTGCAATAATACAAATTGAAAATAAATGCAAAGACCTAGGTCTAAAAATCAACACTGCAAAGACAAAAGCAATGGCCATCAAACACAGTCTAGACCCAAAATGAAATACAGCTCATGGGTGAACCCATTGAATGGGTAGACAATTTTGTGTACCTAGGAGTTAACATAAACAAGCAACTCTCCCCACGCAAAGAACTTGAAATACTCAAGCAGAAAGTCAAATGCAGACACAATGCCATGAGGAGGATCACCTCTCTACAACAGGGAGCAGTATATCACGCTCTCAGAACATTCTACATACAAACAATAAGGTCAACGGTTGAGTATGCCGCACCTGTTCTCACCAGTCTCTCAAGCACAGAGCAAAAGAGCCTTGAAGTAATTCAAAACAATGCCCTGAGACTCATCACAGGTGCTCCAATGTGGACTAACTTATGCATTCTGAGACATGAAACAAAACTACAGTCTCTGACATACAGAATAGACCAGAGAAACACATCCATCCTGCTAAAAACCTTAAAAAATGAAAGGAACTGTCCACTAAAAAGAGAGATCAAAAAGTGCATTGATCTCCACGAAGATCTAGACCCACCCAAGACATACTCTGGCAACCTTTTAGAAACACTGAGAAGAGTAGGCATGCAAAAGCATGCTGCTGACATCAGAGAAGACTCTCCTCTTGCTGAGTATGTAGAACCAGCACCCTGGAAATCAGAACTCTTCAATATCAACTACACAGTCCTACCGGCAAGCAAAGAAGCATGCACCGTTCAACAGCTGAAACAAGCAGCACAAGATTCAATAAGGAAAACAACAGCCACAAATGAATACTTTACAGATGGATCAGTAGACCTCAGCATTCCTGCAGCGGCAGCAGGAGTCTACTCAACATCACTAAAAGGGAGCTGGAGGCTCTCAGATAACGCCTCCACTCTACAGACTGAGCTGATAGCAATCGCTAAAGCGCTAGAAGACTCTCAACACAAACTAGGAAACACAACTATCCACACCGACTCAAAAGGAGCAATACAAGCCATCACAAAAGGCAAGGCAAAAGAAAATATCAAACTCCTGACAAGTATATGGGCAATTGCCAACATCCACCAAATCAGAAACAGACAGATTACTCTCAACTGGATTCCAAGTCACATAGGAATCCAAGGAAATGAGGAAGCAGACTCCCTAGCAAAGAGTGGGTTGCACATTAACAACATAGGTATTAAAATCAGCCACTCACTGACTCAACTTAAAAGCAAAGCCTCAGCATACTGTCAAGTGCAAGAAGAAAGCAAAGTCAGGAGAGCGGTCTTTGGAGGCTCTAACACTGCAAAGTGGTATGTAGACACCACCAGTCTGCAACCACATGACATTCCCAAAGTATGTCAAGAGCACTAGCAGGCATAATTCATCGTCTAAGGCTGGGATACCAATGCACTTGGCAAAAGATAGTAGGCGATCCCAGGCCATGTAAGTACTGCGAAAGAATTCCAGAAGAACCTCTAGAACACTACCTCTTAGACTGTCCAGAAACGGAGCACTAAGAGATAGGTACATAGGAAATGAACGCACAACCACTCAAATCACAAAGCACATTCTAGCAAACACCCATGAATTAGCAGGTTTCCTATGCTCCTACCCACCACCTAGGTAGGAACAGAACACAACCCTGACTGACAGCACATGATCTTACCTTACCTTACAGACCTTACAGTTCGTTCGGGTTGCCCCAGGTCCCTCAGTGTGAGGCGCCTCTAATGTCTACCAGAGAGTTGCTAGTACATCTTCCGGTATATTTTGCATCTTCCAGTCTTGGATGGTCTGGGATGCAGTTTAGATATTTGTCGAGCTTATTCTTAAACACATCTACGCTCACTCCTGATATATTCCTCAGATGAGCTGGCAACGCATTGAATAGACGCTGCATTATCGATGCTGGTGCGTAGTGGATTAATGTTCGTGGTGCTTTCCTTATTTTTTCCTGGTATAGTTTTTGGGCACTATTAATCTACCTCTGCTTGCTCTTTCTGATATTTTTAGTTCCATGATATTTTCTGTTATTCCTTTCTTATCTGTTTCCATGCCTGAATTATCATGTAGCGTTCTCTTCTCCTTTCTAGATATATAATTTTAAGGATTGTAGTCTTTCCCAGTAGTCTAGGTCCTTAACTTCTTCTATTCTAGCTGTAAAGGACCTTTGTACACTCTCTATTTGTGCAATATCCTTTTGATAGTGTGGGTACCATATCATATTGCAATATTCAAGTGGACTACGAACATATGTTTTATAAAGCATAATCATGTGTTCAGCTTTTCTTGTTTTGAAGTGCCGTAACAACATTCCCATTTTTGCTTTACATTTTGCCAACAGAATGGCTATTTGATCATTGCATAACATGTTCCTATTCATCATCACACCAAGGTCTTTAACTGCTTCCTTATTTGTGATTGTCCTCATTATTAGGTCCCCTATATGCATATAGCTTTCCTTCTCTGTCTCCATAATTTATTGATTCAAATTTATCAGAGTTAAATACCATCCTATTTACCTCTGCCCAATCATATACTTTGTTAAGGTCTCTTTGTAGAGCGTTCCTATCTTCATCACAAGTAATTTCTCTACTTATTATTGTGTCATCAGCGAAACTACTCACTACCGAATCCTTAACATTACTGTCTATGTCTTCAATCATAATAACAAACAATATTGCAGCTAGCACCGTACCTTGTGGCACACCGGATATTACCTTGGTTTCATCCGATTTCTCATCGTTTGCAATAACTATCTGTTTTCTGTTGTATAAAATTCTTTTAACCATCTTCCTACTTTATCCACGATATTGTGTTTTCTAATTTTCTTTGCTAATATATTATGGTCTACTTTGTCAAAAGCTTTTGCAAAGTCTAGATAAACCACATCTGTTTCATTTCCGCTTTTCATATTTTTGAATATGTTCTCACGGTGGACTAACAGTTGGGTTGTGTACTTTTTCCGGGTACGAAACCGGTGTGTCCTATATTAAACAAATTATTTTTTATTAAATGTTTCATAATATTTTCTTCATTACCCTTTCATACACTTTCATAATATGTGATGTTAGACTCACAGGCTATAATTACTTGCCTCTAGTCTTGATCCACTTTTGAAAGTAGGGGTGATATATGCTAATTTGTGCTCATCATAAATCTTGCCTGTATCTACACTTTGTCTTAATAATATTGCAAGTGGCTTTGCGATAGAATGAACTACTTTCTTTAACAAAATAGCAGGGACTCCATCCGGCCCTGCAGCAGCTCCATTTTTAATTTCATTAATTGCCTGCACAATATCAGCTTCATTAATTTCTATGTCAGCTAAATATTCACTATTTTCGTCCCTTACTTCTATATCATTATCTTCATTATCTATTCTAGGGGTGAATTCTCTCTATATCGTTCTGCCAGTATGTTTGCAAATTTCCTTTTTTTCATTCGTTAATCTCCCTTCAATTCTCAGAGGGCCTATTTCTATTCTTCTTTTATTCATCTTCTTCGCAATTATGAGTATAATAGTTTGGGGTTTTGCTGATATTTAATAGGGTTTTTTCTTCCAAGTCCCGTTTTTCATTTTCTTTTGATTGTATAATCTTTTGTTCGCATTTTCTATCTTACTTTTTAGTTCTATAACTTTCCATGCATTTTTTTCTTTTGCAAGACCTTTTTTCCACTTTCTGATTTTCTGGAACAAGATCCTTCTGTCTCTTGGTATGCATGAATGATGTTTACTTTTCTTCTTCGGTATATTTATTTTATCCACTATTTCTCCACTATTTTATATAATATCTCCGTATTTACCCTTATGTCATCACTACGAAAATGTTATCCCAATCTTTGTTTAATTCTTCATTAATTTCTGACCATTTTATATTTTTACTGTAGAAGTTGTATTTTCCATATCCTTCCCACTTTTTCATTTCTTGCTTATCTCTATTTTCACTTGCTTTGGAATGAACTGTTAATTCTATGACATTATGATCTGAAATACTCGCATTATAAACTATTATTTCTTTAACATAATTCATCTCGTTCACAAATACTAGGTCTAAAGTATTTCCTTTCTTGTTGGCAGGATGATTTATTTGTTGAATGTTGTATCTAGTAGCATATCTAATAGCTTTTCAAATTGCCTCTTATCTTCTGCCTACTATTCCTCTCTTTTTTTATATGTATAAGTACAACCACAGTCTCCTATTCGTTCTTTCCATTCTACGAAAGGAAAGTGAAGTCACCAGATAGGAGAATAGTCCAGTCCTTGTGATTTCTACATATATCATCCAATTTTTGTCAATTATTAAGTCAAACTCTTTAGTATTAGGAGGTCTATATATTACTATGTTCATCAATTTTCAGATTCAAATTTCTACCGCTATTAGTTCACATTCTGAGTTACTATATTTCTCATATATTTTTCCTTGTTTTTTTGTCTTTCCCATATATTGCGGTTCCCCCTTGATTCCTATTTTTTCTATCTGATCTATAAGTTTGGAACCCTTTTATTTGATCATCATTCCCAGTCTCTTGGGAATACCAGGTTTTCACTTATATTCATTATATCTATTTTCTTTTCATTTTGGGGTGGAGTCTTCTAAGTACTCTATTTTTCTTTTTGAGTTACTCGTAACCAAACCCTGCGCATTCATCACTATGATGGTTTGCGTGTTTTCTCCTTCATTTAATATTGGTAGTAATAAGGATTTTCCCATGTCTCTTTCCTGTTCTGGTATGTTGTTCTTTTTTCATTTCCAGAAATTCTGACATTAAAAAATCCAACTTTTCCATAATATTTGATCTTCCTTCATCATAATTATTCATTTTGTGTCTGAATCTGCAATTTTCTCCGTTTCTGCAATATCCTCTTGCATAATAAATACAGTTATTATCTCTTGAGTAGAATTTCGGAGCTGATGCTTTGAAATTTTTTGCTGACACCTCTGCATATCTCATTGGTGGTTTGCTTTTCTCTTTTACCTGATATTCTTGATTTCTCTCTTTATTTCTTTTGTTTCTTTCTTATTTTGGATTTTATTACTTGGTTGGTTATTTATTTGATTATGATTCATGGCTACAGGGTGCATATATTTGCATTTTTTGTCGAACTTACATCCTTTTCCTTCTTTTAGGTTTTTACATATTTTTTGGATGCAGATCTCTGCAATCATCCCCATAGCCATCTAAGTATGCACATTTACCATATATTCATAGTTTTGACATACCTTAGGATGTTTGTAGTAACATCTTTCTCCAAATCTGCAATTCCCTCTTTTCAAAAGGTTGCAGATTTTGTTCTTCTTGTCTATTTTATCCTCTTTCCCGTCATTGTGTAGATCTGGGTAGAGCCTCTTCGGGATTTGCTTTTCTGTTGTCATATCGTAATTTATTTCTTCGTAGGTATGCTGCTTTTATGCCTCATATGTAGTATCAATGAGTATCTCTGCATCCATACTTTTATCTTGTCTTTCTGTTTTTTTGTCCTTATTTTTTTGGGGCTGTCATTTCGTTTTGTTTACTTCTCTTCCGTTTTTCCTCTTCTTCTTTTTCTTGCTTCTTCTTCTCTTTCTCTTCATCCTCAACTATTTGTACATTCAATCTTGATTTAATAACATTGTCTATCCATGATAGACATGTTGAACAAAAAAATCTTGTATCTTTTCTCAAATCTTGCATTACCTCAGCACACTGTGGATGGGTCGGAATGTTGCATGCAGGCACATTTTCTGATTAGGTTTGTGGATTGACTATGCTATACCAAACCTACACAGTTTGCATGCTTTTGGCATTCTTTTTCCTAATGCATCAATTAGGATATTCACAAGATTCACCTTATTCATTTTCTTTGTCGGAATATGTTGGTTTATGTATATTTTTCTTTCTTTATGAGTCTCTCCTTGACCACTTGGATTTTATTTGGAACTTCTTCAATTATTTTCAAGATGTTTTCATTAGATTTGTTCCAGTTTGAAGGATTATATCCTTCTAATATATCTATGAATGCTTTTGTATCTTTTTGGTTAGGACTGTTGCTGATTTCATAGATGAGAAATGCCAGTTCCCTTCCTGCTACCTCATCGTATTGCGAATCCGCCAAGCAAGCTAAATTACGCCACCTCTTCCCGCAGTTGGAACTTACTGCCATCTTGTTCTGATTTCAGTCGCTGGTACGTCTCACCAAGCAAGATGACCACTACCACATCCCAACCTAACCCACATAACATGCAAGACAAAAAAAGACAAACCTCTTTAACAGACATCCCCATACACCTCTTGCCTCCTTCATCACCCTCCCCTCACGCTCATCACTATCCATCCACCACACTCACCAGACAACACACACCCAAAGAAAGCGGACCGGAAAAGGAACATGTCCCAGAAATTCACGAGCTACCTTACTAGCCAACTGTGCCTACAACTCAAACCTTCATTCTTCCAATCTGTTGGTCTCTCCTACTAGCCAACACTTACTACTATCCAGCTTTTCCTACGACTGAAGGGTACCTTAGGGTTTAAAGGGTTTCAACCTTGCCCATCAAATCCTTCATTCAATATCAAATCACCTTCATCACATCATTCATTGATCACCTATAAAGATTGCATATCCTAAGCATCTCACATCTCGTACTAAAATGAATTACGGGCTGCTCTGTGAGCAAGAGCCCGTGCTGGCACAAGGCCAGCTTAATCTTAAACAACAACAACAACCACTGGAATTCAGTCCCTCAGCAGTTATCGCTTGATAATGTCCGGTCGATCAGGAGGAAACGTCGCGTTAGAGAGAGAGAGAGAGGAGGAGAGAGAGAAGAGAGAGCGAGAGAGAGAGAGAGAGAGAGAATTGTATAAGCAATAATAAATCAAATGACTCAACCGAATTTTACCATGCCTTTGTGTGCGTGCTCGCAGTCTAAGCAACAACGAGAAAGCCGTCATCAGAAAGATAGAGAAGACTCTTTATAAGATTAATAGTGCTGAAGCAGCAGTCATTTTTTAACAAAATATTTTATTATTATTCTTATTATTATTATTATTATTATTATTATTATTATTATTATTATTATTATTATTATTATTATTATTATTCATTGTACGTATGAAACCGAGGTAAATGTATTTAACGTGTGTATGTTTTCCAGTGTAAATTTTTCTTTTATTTGGAAGTCATGAACATTCCTCACCGCGCTGACAGAGATAATGCAGTTGTGAGATTGTTCGTACATTTTGCATGCGCTTGTCACTACAAAGCCTGAGATCCCGATGCAAGAATGCGAAGTCCTTATTCGAACCAGCATCCGAAGTTTCAGAATGATGTCACATTACAGATTGCCTCGTGGTCTGTTTGATAACGTGACCTCACGGACGTCAGAATTGGTTAATAATCTTGCATTTAGATCCCACAGGCTTTATAGTGACAAGCGTATACCTATGAAGGGTGAAGAATTCGAGAAGCCAAGAGGACACTGTGTTAATGCAATTGCATACCTAGCTGGAATGTGATATGAACGCCCATGAAGCCCAAACGGATTACCTGCCAGATGTGGGTCACGCAACGTTCCCGCCTCATTGTTGCAAAATATAAGTTTGTTTGTGTCCTCTATTTTCCTCTGCGTGCTGTTGTTCAGCTCCTTTGTATCCCCTGATCCTGGATCATTCCCTCGCTGGTGGGGCTAGAATTCATTGTCTTCAAAAAGGGAGAGAATATTCTCTCTCTCTCTCTCTCTCTCTCTCTCTCTCTCTCTCTCTCTCTCTCTCTCTCTCTCTCTGATTGTGTGCCGTAGCTCTCGTTTCGCTTTTATTTATTCCTCTTTTCTCACGTTTCCCTTTTGTTTATTCCCCCTCTCTCTCCTTTCATGGACCTTTTCATGTGGTGTATATATTTCCTTGAAGCTTGGTAGTATTGCCTTTGGCTCTGGGACTGGAATTGTTTGAATAATGCATTTTTTGGTAGTGTAGGTGTTCGTGTGTGTATGTGTGTGTGTCGTAGTATATTCATGCACAAATGTTGATACGTGCATACACACATGCATGAATAAGTCTTTTCACAAATATCTGTATATATTTACACATCTGCATGTGTGTGTGTGTGTGTATATGTATGTGTGTGTGTGTGTGTGCACGTGACTTCAAAGCTGCCTCGTTTGTTCATGGAAGTACTTAATGTCGTTCTACCGTCCAGCTGCAGTTATGTGGGTTTGAATGTGTAGGTGAGATTCAAGTGTAGCTTTAAACTTTGTGACCACCAAATCTAAGACTCTCAGAGGACTTCAAAACATAGGGGTGTAGTGCACAAAACATAAGGGTGTAGTGTGTCCCACCTTTCTATGTTAGACAGTATTTCGTATGTCATCTTTTCCTCTATATTTCTGCATTACAATTCCCCCCATCGTCTGTCAGACAGCTGGGTACATTCCGTTTTATCCAAAATATAGTAAAATTTAGTATATAAATAACGGGTAGCTTTTTTTTTTTCCATTTTCTTCATCAATTTTCGCCCATGGGAATTTCATAAACGCTAAGCCCTTCTTTCCCCTATAATTTTACTTGTCTGATAAACAAGATGCTTCAATCGCAGCGGAGTCTGTTCTCTATTCCAGTTTCTAAGTTCTCATGTCATTCAATATAAACATTTCCCATTTTTCCTCTTCAAAATATCCCTCGCCTGCTCCTGGGATTAGCTTTTATCTGCTTTTCACGGCATCAAAGAAAATGCACATCTTTGATGCAGGATGTTACAGGTTTTATGTGCTGTGGGGATCTTTGTGGGGGGGGGGGGTTTGTAGAGCATGATCTTCTTCAATCACTTTAGATTCTTGTGTATCACTTAAAAGCCTTCTTGAACCTCAGTCTTGAACAAGAGTCAGTCTAGAGGCCATCAATGACGTTTGTTTATTTTGATTTAGTGGTCGGTTTTATATTCGGTTTCTATTTTCTTATCGTTTCTTTTATTTTGATTTATTGGGTCAGTTTTCCACTCAATTTCTATTTTTATTTACTTTTCGTTTCTTTTATTGAATTCTCACAAATTTAAATGGTGTCTTGAATAGATTATAGATTTTCTTAGATCTTTTGAAACCATGACCTTCCTTATATATATATATATTAAGATATATATATATATATATATATATTCTATATATATATAAATAATATATAACACTATATAATATCCCCCATATGTATATATATATATATTATTATATATATTTATATATATACATATATATATAGATATATATATATATATTTATATATATATATATATATATCTATATATATATATATGGTATATATGATATATATATATATATATATATATATATATATATATTTATTTATATATATATATTGTCATGAACCAACTACGGTTCCATAGGTTCTTTCACAAAAAAAGGCAAAATAAGGAGGAGAGAATAAAATAAATCTACAGAATACCTTATAACTACTTTATTAAACCTATTTCCTGTACAAAGCAATTTACATATTTACAGGAGAGTTGAGGGTTCAGCCAAAACTACCAAAATGAACAATGTTCCATTACAAAAATTACATAGCACAGCAGCAGCATTACAGAAGCACAGCACAAAAGCAATAATTGACATAATCATAAAACAAGCAGTCAAAACAAATTACCAGGGCCATACACCTGCCCGACATCACAAACTAATGTGAATACCCAGAGCCATACACTTGCTCAAAACAATAATAAAGCATGTCATAAATAAATATGAAAACACCCAGAGCCATACACTTGCTCAGAACAAAATAGTAAACCAGCTCATACAAATTAACTGGGCCATACACTTGCCCCACAATTAATATGAAAAATAACCAAATCCACCGGTGTAAACAATCAATAAATAAATCATAATCTCCACTGATAGAGGATGAATTCCCCGACGAACTCAAACTGCATCCCAACCACTGATGCACCAATCAGACGAACGTCACAACAGTCTTACTGTTGTCACATAGGGAATGCCATTGATGACCATGTTTCAGCCACCATCCATCCTTCATCAGAAGATACCAACTGGTAGCAGACACTGCTACTCCAAGCAAATACTCCAGACTGCTGTAGAACCAATTGGCGTTCTCGTCATCGACCAGCAGTGGCCAAACAGGTAACAATACTGCTGCTGTCGAGATCTGGATGGCTGCTGTTCTGAACCCAACTGTTTCTGAAAAGAAGTGGACGGCAAACGTCGCCTCGCTCAAACAAAGCAAAAACACAAGAGGGAAGGTGAAACATCAAACAGCCACACCAGGCTGTTACAATTTCAAATAAAACAAAACCTTACAATATACATATAGAAGATATATAGATATATATAGATATTCTATATATATAGATATATATAGAATATATGATTCGTATATAGTGATATATATTATAGGATTTATATATAACATATCATATATATATAGGAACACACACACACAACACACATATTATATATGTATTATGTGTAGATATAGATATATATATACATATATATATATATATATATATATTTATATATACATATAGAATATGTGTTATATAATATATCTATATATATATATATATATATATATATATAATCACACACACACACACACACACACACCACATATATATATATATATATATATTATATATTTATATATATATATATATATATATATAATATATTCTATGTGTGTGTGTGTATGTATGTATATAAAAATGTACGTACGGAGTTAGCGAATTCTAATTTATGGTCCTTTCCATGGTAATATTATGTCATATTGTAAATTACTGCCCTTCCGAAAGATGGCTGATCGTTTCGGCGACAAGAAGTGTCTCCTTCACCGATGATGAAAACGTTCATTTTTATGTTTCTTGAAGGGACTTGCATTTAATACGACCCTTAGTTGGCCCATCTGAGGTGCAATTGTAGTCGGCCCTTCATCAATATCCGGTAGGGCAATTCACAGTACACATAAATGACTAGAGTTTTACTTTAATTTCCTCCTACTTCTTTTGGAAGCTGAATGTCCCGTCGTCTCCATAACCCCATAAATTGTTAAGGGAGATCGAGTCTTGTGTGGAGCTTTATTGTAAGATTTTGTGATAGGACGTTTAAGAACACTGCCAAAAAAGATTAAAGAGTTCTGAAGGGAATTTTAAAAATTACTCTTAGTCGAGCTGAATAATGAAGATGAAAAGATATGAGTAATATTCTCGTACATACATGACATCATCTTTGCAGTAACTTTGTTTTCAGAGCTTAGGGTATTTTCACTGAATGAAATCTCCCGAGGAATTTATTACGATTTATTTTGTATTTACTAAGCAAAATGCAAAACAAGTGGCGTCATCAGTTTTATAAATTCTACGGTCTTTGGTCATCTAATTTCAACTGTTATTTTGTATTCTCTACTTAACAACAACAAAATGCAAATAAGTGGCGTCATTGGTCTTATAAATTCTCCAGTCTTTGGTCATCTAATTTCAACAATATTATTTTGTATTCTCTACTTATAAAAACTAAATGATGCAAACAAGTGGTGTCATCGGTTTTATAAACTCTACGGTCTTTGGTCATCTAATTTCAACTTATTTTGTATTCCTTACTTAAAAACAAACAAATGCAAACAAGTGGGGTCATCAGTTTTATAAACTCTACGGTCTTTGCTCATCTAATTTCAACTATTAGTTTGTATTCTCTACTAAAAAGAAAAATAAATATGCAAAAAGAAGTTGAGTCATATGTTTTACAAATTCTACGGTCTTTGGTCATCTAATTTCAACACTATTATTTGTATTCTCTACTAAAAAAAAAGCAATAAAAGTTGCGTTATCAGGTTTATAAACTCTACGGTCTTTGGTCATCTAATTATTATTTTCAATTCTCTACTAAAAAACAAACAAATGCAAAGAAGACGCGTCATCAGTTTTTATAAATTCTACGGTCTTTGGTCATCTAATTTCAACTATTAGTTTGTATTCTCTACTTAAAAACAAACAAATGCAAAGGAAGTGGAGTCATCAGTTTTATAAATTCTACGGTCTCCGATCATCTAATTTCAACAATATGATTCAATCTCGTCCAGAGGGGGAAATAAAATCAGTCAAAAAAACGGAGGAGCTGATGATGTAATTTCCTGCGGCTGCACGATAAAATCATAAATAGCTTTTTTGCAAGCTTTATGTTTTTTTTGGGGGGTGGGAAGGGGCGGGTGATAATTGGATGAATGATAATTATAGTTGAGCTTAAATAATATTGGAATTTGACTAAAACGCGACTCCCTGACAAAGCCTGTATATATATATATATATTATATTATATATATATATATATATATATATATATATATATATATGAATATGAATAACTTGATCACGAAGTATATAAAACGTGATGCTATGTATAAATAAAGGTTTTTTTGCCACGAAGGAAAAAATGAAAAAGCGAGATAGCCAAGTACTTTCGGTCCTGTTCGGACTTTTTACTGAGGCAAACTGATTTTACAATGAACAACATAGTCAAAAGAAGGCTTAATATACAAACTGACACTACCAGATTAGCCATAAGGTGAAGAGAAAGGTATCCTTCAAATTATGGCTAGCCTCTGGCGGCGACTCCTTTCTGTAGAGTGAAAATCGCCCTTATGGCTAATCTGGTAGTGTCAGTTTGTATATTAAGCCTTCTTTTGACTATGTTGTTCTTTGTAAAATCAGTTTGCCTTAGTAAAGGGTCCGAACAGGACCGAAAGTACTTGGCTATCTCGCTTTTTCATTTTTTCCTTCGTGGCAAAAAAACTTTATATATAGTATATAGTATATATATATATATATATATATAGATATATATATATATATATATATATATAATAAACTTAGTGGGAAATATCATCATTATTTATACAACAATGTTAACGACGTCGTTTTTGGTCTTGTTGCATAATTTCTGTATTGCTAGAGATCAGATTAAAGTGGATGTTGCACTACACTTAATCATTTTTTTTTTACTGTGTTTCTGTGACATAGGCCTCTGATTTCTCCTCACCTTTTTGGGACCGGGAATTGATAGATCGGTGTGATGCTGGTTAAAGATGAGAAGTAAATAGATCCGGGCCAGATGGAATAGCAATTTTTTTTAATCAAACGTCGATGACATTACAAGAAACATTTGTCAGTCAAACGAGGTCTAACTTATATTTGTTTTAATAATTTGTTGAAATATTAGCTGGTTGAACGACAATAATAAATGTAAGTCAAAGCAAATGCTCTGGAAAGGGCTTGAGCTGGGGGGGGGGGGGTTAAATAAAAAAAATATCTGATGTTTCTTGGGCGCAATCAAGTTTTCTGTACAACGTATAAATGGTGTATAAAACCGTCAGCTACGACCGGCAGCTCTCCAGACGCTCACCAGATGCGGGAGAGGGAGGGGACGTTCCATGCCTCCGAAAAGTGTTGCCAGATGCATGATCCATGGCTAAATTTAACCTTAAATGAAATGAAAACTGCTGAGGCTAGAGGGTTGCAATTTGGTATGTTTGATGATTGGAAGATGGATGATTAACATACCAATTCGCAGCCCTCTAGTCTTAGTTTTGTTTTAGATATAAGGGCGGACGGACTGACAAAGGCGGCACAATCGTTTTCTTTTTACAGAAAACGGTAAGAGTCTGCGACGACGTTGGTGGATTGAACTGTTACTGAATTGCGGCCCAGTGTCAAGTCAAATGTAATGCGATCTGTTCACTGCTCTCCTTCTCCCCTTTACCCGCGCTCCCTTCTTCAAAGCGTAGGGTAGGGGTTGGGGGTGGGGGAGTTACCAACGGGTCGACGACGACGAAATCCCAAGAAGAGCTCTTATATATGTAAAAGAGAACGGCACAATCGCTTGTCCCTAAAGAAAATGAAAGAGATTACTCGGAATTAAAGGCCTGATTGCCTCTGGCATTTCCAGAGTCCTGTGGGGGCGAGGGGGAGGGGTGGGACCCGGAAATGATAGAAGAAGGGAATTTCAACTTATGCGCCGGGGGGGGGGGGGGGGAAGGGGAGGGGGAACATGGCGCATTTATTTTAGGCTTTGTGCTGTGTATTTCAGTTCATAAAATTTGTGTTATTGAGTCGTGCTTTTTTTTTATATGGGATTTTTTTTTTTAGTTGTACTTACTCCGATGTTGTGGAATTTGGTTGTAAGTCCTGCCAGAATTTGTACTCTCCTTATGTATGGAAGGTTTTAAATTTATGCGCATTGTAAGTGCCTTATAATGCACTTACTTTTTAATATAACGAAAATGATATATATATATATATATATATATATATATATATATATATATATATATATATATATATATATATATAGTATATTTATTATACCAAACACTCACAGAGTTATTGACGATTTTCAATTGACATTCATGTCAACTTCTTCATATCCTTCTCAAAACCTAGTAATGAGTAAGACTCTCTCTCTCTCTCTCTCTCTCTCTCTCTCTCTCTCTCTCTCTCTCTCTCTCTCCAAATGTGTGTGCAAGCGAAAAGGAAAATATGCGCAGTTAGAAGAAATTTGTTTTCATCAAACTTACGGTACATTTAGAAGAAACGGATGATCCTCTCACGAGAATCACTTGTGGCATTTACTCTCATTGTTGCAGTGGAATAAAATTCACCGCTCCATCAGAGAGGAGTCGAGTTTGAGTCGTTCTTTTGGTTCGTCTTCGGAAAAGCGCTTTCCAGGTTATAATAATACTGTGCGCGTCTGAACTCACCCTCGCTGCGATGTAGGTCTCCTGACATCAGCTGTCTTTAATGCCATCCTTGAGATTTACGACGCTACCGTTACTGCCGCTGCATGCAGCTCCTTCCTGTGCCATTATTCTCGGTGTATTGTTAACATTTAGAGAGTTGTGAGCGTCTAGAATATGGTACCAACGCTTTGCTTTCATATGGACAACTTTGACAATAATTGTCGAATGCGTTTTCTGGAGTAAGGGGAAATTAGACTGAGTTTTTTTACATATGGTAAAACTTTCAGTGCGGAGGTATATCGTGATTTCTTATTCCTGTCAAGTTTATATATATATAATATATATATATATATATATATATATATATATATATATATATATATATATATATATAGATATATATTTATATATATATATATTATATATATGTATGTATTGTATGTATGATGTATGTATGTATGTATGTATGTATGTATGTATGTATGTATGTATGTATGTATGTATGTATGTATGTATGTATGTATGTATGTTTGATAGCTTCATGAAGGATAATTTGCACCAAAACCTTGGACACATCTATAATCTCTCTCTCTCTCTCTCTCTCTCTCTCTCTCTCTCTCTCTCTCTCTCTCTCTCTCTCGTTTCCTATTTCGTTGAATCCTTTGCCATTTCAGTCTTCATCCTGGCATTTAATTAACTTGTCTCCGCAAATTACATAGCAAGAATATTTACTTCAAGTAACATTCGCGTAACAACTTAGAGGATAGAGTTAAATGGAGCAGAAAGTCCATTATTTTCTGAAATCCCTAAATACTTTGATAATGCTTTTTTACTGCCTCTTGATTTCATGCTAGTTAACGAGAGAGAGAGAGAGAGAGAGAGAGAGAGAGAGAGAGAGAGAGAGAGAGAGAGAGAGAGAATGCCTTGCTCTGATGGCACAGATATTTTCAAGATCTGTTCAACTTCTTATTGCTTGAGTCTTGCTATTAAGTACTTGAAGCTGATATTCACCAATGCACATTTCTCCTATAACTTTTAACACTGTTCGCATTAACAGAAAGTATTATTGATAAATTAATTTAGTTTTGTATATGTAGTTTAAGGTTTTATTCTCGCACCTAACGTATTGACGATTCTTCTAAATGATTCTAATGTCTTATATCATAGATATTATCCATAAGATTGTAAGGTAATCGGCACCCTGATTTTTCCATAAATATAAATTTGATTTTTTTTATTCATGTTGTTAGCAGTTTTGTCTTGCAATGTCCTCCTCCGTTATCGGTTTGTTGAGAAGCATTTGATGAAACGCATAATCTGATGGGAAGACTAAATAGATGCAGGTATTTAGTAGGAGTTGTGAAAATGCATATACTTGTGCATATATAAGTCGTAAGATATTTCCCTGTAGAGACGTGTGTGTGTATGTGTGTGTGTGTGTGTCTCTGATACAAATTGAATTTCTTCTTGGTTATTAGTGGTAGATACCTGAGGTCCATAACCAACTTCAGTATTAACTGGTTCCTTAACAAGATTATAAGTAGTTCTGGGTTTTGTTTTTTAAATGTATCAATGAATGTGGAGTTTTAATGATCTCTGCTAATGTAAAAGTCAGGTTCGGCAAAACTTCAGTGGATTTTGTTATTTGAAGGAAAATTTCTGAACCTTGTATTGTCGGAGATTTTACTTGTGTTCGTTCATTGCCCAGATTCATGGCTTCACTGAGTGAATAAAGGGATGGATTGGTTGTTTTCAGTGTGCATTTGTATCACCAGTGTGTGTTTGGTTGCTAATGCAGGATGTATAAAATGTGACTTTGTTTTTTGTTTTATTTTAACATTATTTTATATAGATTTTAGTGGAATTTTGTTAGATTATAGTGTAATTTTTTGTATAGACATTATTTTGTATAGATTTTAGTTGCATGTAGTTCATTGTACCTGAAGAAGTTTCACCTTTTTTTTCACATTGTTTACGATTACTGTTATTTTTGTGTTTTTTTACGGACTTTGATAGAGACGCGTACAGCAATGATACATTTAACGGTGGCTGCTGTCTATCTTCCGTTTTGCATTTGAAAACTCCCTCTCTATTGACTCTTTCAGTCTTCTCATAGTGACTTTTTCTAAAGCACATTGTATAAATACTGTATACCTTACCTTACCTTACAGACCTTACATCTTGTTCGGGTTGCTCCAGGTCCCACAGTATGAGGCACCTCTAATATTAGTCTACCAGAGAGTTGCTAGTACATCTTCCGGTATATTTTGCATCTTCCAATCTTGGATGGTCTGGGATGTAGTTTAGATATTTGTCGAGCTTATTCTTAAACACAATTACGCTCACTCCTGTTATATTCCTCAGATGAGCTGGCAACGCATTGAATAGATGCTGCATTTTCGATGCTGGTGCGTAGTTGATTAATGTCCTGTGTGCTTTCCTTATTTTTCCTGGTATAGTTTTGGGCACTATTAATCTACCTCTGCCTTTCAGTTAGGTAGTCCCTAGTCCCACACACTGGGTTCTGGTTACTCCTTTATTGACAAGAGTCGAGATCTGTAGTTTTTATTCTGTCAGTTTGTCCGTCTGTCTGTCTCACCTTCATTGTGGCTGTCACACTCCCCGCGTCATCACAACTCCGGTAAATGGTTGAATGGATTTCCACCAAACTTGGTGCGATGGCAGACCATCGCGCCCGGAGGTGCTTGAAGGGAGATTGTATTTCTGTTTCCTTGGTCTTCCCATCTCAGTGCACTTTCTATGGTTGTTAGTCATGGTCTGACTTATGAACCAAGTGAAATTAGGCCAGGAAAGACGACAGACCATTCATTGAACTCATTTTGTGGGAGAATATTGTGAGCTTTCTTATTACGCGTGAACGTAATTGAGTCTCCAACTCAATCTTGAAGTCAGCAAGAAATCCCATAGAAAGAAGTTGGTTTTGGGGGTGGGTAGGGGGTGTGTATTGCACAGACAGTTGTCTCAGAATGCTTGATTTGGTTCATTTTTCCCTTTGTCGAAATCAAGTGTATTTGCTGTTGCTGTGTGTGTTTCTGTGTGTGTGTGTGTTGTATACTGACCAAATTTCCAAGACCGTGAAGCGTCACATGGAGGATGTAGTTTAAACACTTCAATTATATCTCACGATGCTCTCAAGCGGTCAAGAGTCTGAGAGTCTGTTGCTTTCAATATCTGACATTTTTTTACAAATATATAAAAACGTCCTTCATGGTGCAAAATTTGTTTTTCTCTTTTTTTTTTTTTCTTTTTCAAACGTTCATATTTTTACTCTTCAGTGGAGGAGTTTTTGCTAAATCTGAAATGCTTTTTCAGCAGCGTTGCATTTTTTTCTTCCAACTTCAGTCTTCTCTTGAGTCCCTTTTTATTCTTTTCTGTTTCGGCTGCAACTATTTTGCTTCGTGCTTGATCCACAGAAGGTCAAAGGTCAGAGTTTTACTCCTCTTATAGAATAACAAATATATTTTCTCTTTACTAAAATATAATGAGCGTCATCACAGACTGCTCTGGAAATCGTTTTTGTTTGTTTGTTTTAAAGTTATGTGATGGCAGCTATGCGTCCAGTGTAATTACCTCCGTTTCTGAACTTAGTCAGTAAATACTCTCTCAAAAGAGGTTTTGTCGTTGGCAACATGTTATTCCATTTGTTCGTCTCATTGTCCTCACTTTTAGGTTACCTGTCGAATGCAGTTCAGTCTCTTCATGAGGTCACTGCTGTTCTAGTGTCGTTGTGTACTATGTTTGGATCTAAGGGTGTGCTATGGCCGGTTGCAGGGGTAGTGTGTGACTTTCAAAGAGTGCAAGAAATGCCAGACATGAAGATCTGCTGTACCGTTATCAGGTTATCAGACCAATGATGATGGCCATTACGAAGGCGAGAGGAGAGTGGAGATTGAGATTGTATGGATGAGTTGAAGGAGTGAGCAGAGCTTGGATAGAATCTGTCAAGAGGTAGAAGGTGAAGAGAGAGGCAAAAGATTAGACGGTGAGATGAAGCAAAGGAGGACAGATAGAATCTGTCAGAGGTAGAAGGTGAAGAGAGAGGCTAAAGATTAGATGGTTAGATGAAGCAAAGGAGGACATATAGAACCTGTCAGAGGTAGAAGGTGAAGAGAGGCAAAAGATTAGATGGTGAGATGAAGCAAAGGAGGACAGATAGAATCTGTCAGAGGTAGAAGGTGAAGAGAGAGGCAAAAGATTAGATGGTGAGATGAAGCAAAGGAGGACAGATAGAACCTGTCAGAGGTAGAAGGTGAAGAGAGAGGCAAAAGATTAGATGGTTAGATGAAGCAAAGGAGGACAGATAGAACCTGTCAGAGGTAGAAGGTGAAGAGAGAGGCACAAGATTAGATGGTTAGATGAAGCAAAGGAGGACAGATAGAACCTGTCAGAGGTAGAACGTGAAGAGAGAGGCAAAAGATTAGATGGTGAGATGAAGCAAAGGAGGAGAAGGGAGGCAAAAGATTAGGTAGTGTGATGAAGTACGGGAGGATTTGGAGACGAATTTTTCAGTCGGAAAATGCTACTATTGATGTAAGTGTTTGGAGAAGACGTATCAAGGCAACCAACCCCTTTAGCTTGGTGATAGTCGTGGGAATGGAGAAGATACAAGGGTGTAATTTTTTTTTTTTTTTTTTTTTTTTTTGTGAATTCTTGTTTTCATATGACCACGTTTTTTTCTTTCTATATTTTTTAATGCACACTTTATTTTGAATCAATAATTGGTATGTTTATTTTGTGAGTATTTTTAATCGTTCTTCTCAACACTCCTGGCTCTCTCTCTCTCTCTCTCTCTCTCTCTCATTACTTTTCTCGTGATATCCCTGCCTCTATTGCGGCCATAATGGAAGAAGAAAACACCCTGAGATGGGAGAAAGACTCCCTAATTGCGTTCTTTTCGGGCGATAACAGCGCCCTGATGAGTTGGCGAGCCAGTAGGGAACCGCAGAGACATCTGGTGCCTATCGGTGACTTTTGGTGTTACATGACAACCTCTGCAGGGAAGGTGACGTAGTTATGACGCACAAGAACACACACACACACACACACATTCATGTTCAGATTCATATACTTTTACACACACACTTACACCTGCTCAGACGTCGTGATTCGTGATGGTGAGGTTATCGCGCACACAGACATCTTTCTCCTTCCCGCGCGCGCGAATGTTCACGACTCACTCATGTCACCCAGGAGCATCCACTGCGGCATGCAGCTCTCTTCAAAGATGAATGACATTGGCGCTTCACAGGTGGCAGATGGTCATTAGATCAAGACGACCTAATGACTAGTGGGGGAGCTTGTTTTTTTTTTTCTGGTGGTTTCAATATTGCAAATTCCCAATTTGCAATATTGAAACAGCAAATTGGGAAGTTGCTGTTTCAATATTAGTGTTTGATCAACCAGAATTATAAATTTGGATTAATTCAACTAAAATTGGAAAATCAAATAGTTTATAATGGCAGCTAAATTTTTTGTCGACGTTAGTATTTATCAGCCAGAATTTTAAATCTCGTTTTAATTCAACTAAAATTGAAAAATTGAATCGTTTATAATGGCAGCTAAAATTGAATTCGTCGACGTTGGTATTAATCAGTCAGAATTATAAGTCTTGGGTTGATTCAGCTAAAATTGAAAAATTAAGTCGTCTATGTAACTACTAGAAAAAAAGATAAAAAAAAATGATCTTTACATCTTTGAAATACGATTGGTGTCCCATGAAACAGTTCGTAGAGATCTGAAAAGTGAAATGACTAGTGTATATTTAGTTGACCCCTTTTCTGGCGTATGAAATGCTGACCATTGTTGATCCGCGCTGAGTAGTTTCCCAGCTGTCGTTGAGACTCATACCAGCCATTAATTCGTAGCCAGCGACATCCATGGAATTAACCATAAAAGGGAAAATGCTGTGTTATGCACGAAAACGCACAAACAACACGCACATACAAGTCGCCACAAGCTAAGCCGTGCACCCTTGTTTTTTTTTTTTTTTTTTTTTTTTTTTCCCTTATTTCTGGAAATTTTTGGTCACTTTCTGAATATGACTAAATTATGTGAATGTCTTTAGATTATGTATATATATATATGTATATAGTATATATATATATATATATATATATATATATATATTATATATATATATATATATATATATATATATATACACAAACATAAATGGAAGTATGTATCTGTGTGTTTGTATGTATGTTCCCGCATAGCTCTGAAATGCTTTGAGCAATTTCAGCCGAACTTCGTATACATATGACTTACTATCTGGAAAAGAATACCGTGGGGGCTAAGACATCACAAACACCAAAGGGAACCAAAGGGGGTTGGGGGTGGTAAGGGCTTCCCTGAAACGGGGCTGGTTCTGCTTGTTTACTTAGTAACTAAATAAACTCTACGGGTTTATCATACATAATTTCGGTTATGACTTATTATCTGTTGAATAATATTGTGGGGGCACCAAAGGGGGTGTGGCTGGAAAGGGGTGACATGTAAAGTCAACTGAAAGCGACAGATATCAGTGTCTAATCCATAGTTTTAAAGGACGCAGAGATGAATTGAGACAGTCACAATACCCTTAAAGTCCAAGTTCAGCCCCAATAGGAGGGTGGGGGAGGGGGTGAGAAGGGGTGAATTATAAAAGTAAAAAAATGCTAGGCAATAAAAATGAAGCAACTGTCGTACCAGAAGAGAGAGAGAGAGAGAGAGAGAGAGAGAGAGACTTTTATTAGTTGTCATTCAGAGTTTACCCAGGAAGTGCCGGGTTGGTTAACATACATACATATATATATTATATATATATATATATATATATATATATATATATATATATATATATAGATCTCACCTGTTGTCTGTCAATATGATCTTGATCATATCATCATCTTTCTGTTAAGAAGACCGTGAACAAGTTTTATCTTCCTCTTTATTTGTCCATCTTCTTGCTGTTCACTCCGCCCATCATATCTTTGCATCGATTACACTAAAGAAAGACTTTCAGACTTGTTACCTGATCAGGCCACCATGCATTGATGTGGAAGCAAGGGAGACCGTCTACCCGTCTATCCATTTATTATCCATCTTTCTGCAAATCTGTCGCTTCTGCATTGCCATAACAACTTCTCGTAAGTGGGGAGAAGGCATGTCAGTCGAATTTGGTGTGAAGGTGGACGTTCGTCGGCCTATCTCCCCAACAGTGTGACAGCCACACTTGCCTTGTCATCACAACTCGTCTTGCTAGTTGAAGGGGTTCCAAGTAAAACTCGGTGCTAAGGTAAACCATCTTGTTTAGATGTGTGTGAAAGGTGGTTGGTTGTCTGTTGGTCTGTCTGCCTTGTTAACATGCGTGTCTGACTAACCTTGGCATTGCAACTCCTGTTGCACAGCTGATATGGTGTCCGTCAGACTTGGTACAAAAGTAGACTGGCATGCAAAGATGTGTATGGAGAGGCGGGGGGGGGGGGGGGTGTTGAGCCACAAGTGTCGTCTTGTAATGTAAGGACGTTTGCCAGGGAATGAAATTAAGGTTCCAATTACCTTATGACCTGCGAGAGATAAGACCACCTATTTGACATGCGCGATTCACTAATGAAGCCTTTACTGATGGACGCTTGGTGACATTGACCATCATAACCTTCACACTAAAAATAGTTGTCATCGGGGAGCTTTCTAATTTTACCAATAATTTTCAAACTCTGCAATGTACATCGAGAAGAATAATTGTTAGATGCCATTTATTGTTTCAGGGATCTATTCCGAATTCGTGCTTTTTTTGTGTAACATAATATGAAAACTGTTACATGACATAATTAGTATTTTTCGTATTTTATCCAGTCAATTTAATTGGAGAGTTTTTCATGTTCCACATATGTGAATAACTGATCCTGGTTTGACTACTGCATGACTTACTATATTGATTATATTATGAAGTGAATTTCTTAGCAAAGATTTTTACGGGACACTTATTTCCATTGGACGTTGTTAGCTGTTTTAATTAAGCACGAGTATGTTTTACTACTTTTTTTTTATTTCATCTTAACCCAATTCATGATTAAAAACCATTATTGATTTTATGTCGCTTTCGATACTTCTGCGTTAAGCTCCTTTTCTTTCACATTTCTTTCGTCCAAACCCAATTTTGTGTTCTCGGTTAATTTCTCAAGTATGACGTCTACTCTCAAGTTCTGTATTTCGTAACTCTGGTGCCGTACTTAACGAACGTTTAATCTCTGACGATAATGAGTAAGCACCAAGAGAATATATTTTCTTCAGTAACATTTATAACTGCGTGTTCGTCCCACTTATCCACAGGCAGCGAAAAAGAAAAAGGGGAAAAAATTTATTTCGAGCTGATATGCCTGCACACAGACCTTGAAATATCACAAAGGATGACACTACTATTTGCAAAGCTGATCAGGAAAGAGTATATAATGAGTTTTGTTTGCAGACTCGACAACGGGGGGGAAAGAACTCTATTGGCAGAGTGACTCTGGAGATAGCAGATGGTAAGGGGCCTTATTTGTCGAGTGACTCTGCAAATAGCGACTTCCATACTGGGCGAGAGAGAGAGAGAGAGAGAGAGAGAGAGAGAGAGAGTAGAGGAAGCGAAAAAAGGTAAACGTAGGCCGAGATGATATTCAGAATGCAATCATTGGAGAGATCGAGGTGGAACTCGGGCATTTTTTTTTTAATGGCAAGGGGACGTTTTTTCCTAAAATTATTAAGCGCGAGTAATTCCAGTCTCCATTCAAATTAGTGTCCCTTAATGTCAGGATTGGCAGTTGCACGTGAAATCGCGTCGATACTTTCGTCGACTTTCACGAATTTATGATCAGATTTGAAATAAAAGTAAGAAAATCTGGATTTAACTGGAATTTGGATCCATGTGGTTGTCTGCAGATGTCGTTCAGTGACAGTTTGGTAGCTCGTTAAAAGCACAACATTACGAGAAGTGATCCAGGTTGAATTATAGATCTGTCGAATGGTAGTGATCCCGGAGGAAGCTGATTCCAACCCATTTTTCGAAAGACCCAGCTGGAATAGGTGGCTGATGTTCCCACCAGCGTCTGCGACCACGCTATCCGCTCGGCCACGGAAAGAGACATACGCAGTCATATAATTAATAATAATAAATATGAAAATAAAAATGATTAAAGATGAAAATGAAAATGGAAATAAGGATTGGAATCAGTCTTTATAATCAGATATTCGCATATATTCTTGAATTTACGAACGCCAGCTCTTAATATAAAATGTTCTGTTTTGCACTGAGCAAAATCAAGAATAACATGAATTTTGATTCTTCAGTATTCACTTCCATGTTATCTATGACGTTATTCAATACTTTTCTTTCGGAGCAGAGCACTTGGGGGGCGGGGATGGGGGAGTATAGTATAACGGCCAGTGAACCTATTCTTGTTTTGAGGCATAGAAAAATTCACGACGCCCATTGAGGTGTGTTCAGGCGTGTGCTATTAAGCCGCTGTTCAGTCCTCTAAAATATATTTGCGGGAAAAATGAAAGGATTTGATAGCATTGCTTGAAAAAATATATATATTCTCTCTCTCTCTCTCTCTCTCTCTCTCTCTCTCTCTCTCTCTCTCTCTCATAACGTGGGTGGTATGATTCGTAAATTGACGTTTAATGATACCCTATTATATAATTATAATAATATTACGTAAGGTCGATCCAATTGGCTTATGCTTCATGTCCACCATCTCTAAATATTATCGATGATATAAACGTTTATAAGATGTTCGATGTCAAGAGTAGATACCGAAATATTCCAGTACTACAGTATTTTGAGTAGTCACACAAGCTCCTCGCTGGATGAGTGGTTTACGTGCTCGCCTGTAGTCCCGAGTTCAATTTCCCGCTCCTGCCAACGTTGAATTAGAGGACTTTATTTCTGGTGACTGGAAAAAGCCCTAGGAGAGCTGTTAATCAGCTCAGTGGTCTGGTTAAACTTGAGATATACTTAACTTCTGAGTTGTCACGAAAACATCATTTGTATCTGTTCCATCTCAGGTCATCTACTTGACTTGTCTTGATGACCTTGACTAACAGTATGGTAGAGAGCAGTCTTGTTCCATCATTCAGTGCAGTGTAGTATATGGCATCTTGATATTTTCGCTTCAAAAGGAATTGAAATGCGATCATTTTAATCCCGAAGTAAATGTTTTATAGATTTTCTTCACTGTTGTGATAATGAAAAACCCTGATTTGGTCTCAGAGGTAAGATAGACTCAAGCATACTTTAGTTTAACCAGACCACTGAGCTGATTAACAGCTCTCCTAGGGCTGGCCCGAAGGATTAGAGATATTTTTATGTGGCTAGGAGCCAATTGGTTACCTAGCAACGGGACCTACAGCTTAATGTAGGATCCTAACCACATTGAACCGAGAAATGAGTTTCTGATCACCAGAGATATATTCCTCTGATTCCACTTTGGCAGAGCGGGGAATCGAACTTCGGACCACCGAATCGGTAGGCGAGCATGTAACCCACTCGTTCGTCCAACGAGGAACTGAGGTGAGACAGAGAGTAGCACCGTCCACTTAATATGAAATGTAACACGCGCAGATGCCGACTTCCATTGTGATGCACAATTATATATATATATATATGTGTATATATATATATATATATATATATATATATATATATATATATGACTGGTAAAAGTGTTCTGTAACAACAGAATTCCATCTAATAAAAGGAGCCCATAAAAAACACCAAAATGTAGAGAGAAAAGTACTATATCAGAGTAGCCCATTCTCAAGATACGGGCTTAATACATTACGAATAATGAAAAGACCGGGCTTGTCACAAAATTCCTGCTATCCGACCGATGACCACTTAGCAAAAAAAACCCAAATTAGTCTTATGATGGGCGTTTTTCCTATTCCTTATTGACTCGGTGGCAGGGTAAGTCTTTAGAAACTCCTGCCGGAGAATAAATGCGTGTTCCAGCATCGTATTTTGCGCCTGCTATGATTGATGTTAAGAAAGTTAAGATATGATCTCTTTAAAGAATAATAAACGAATTAAGAAAGCTGTAGTACTTAACATTGCGAATTGCCTCTCATTGCCCATTATGCTACATCTCTCTTCCTCTCTCTCTCTCATAGCATTGTAGTGAGCAAAAACAAATTTTTATACCTCAAATATCATTTTGAAAGGAACTAACTATGATGCTGCTGAACAAACCAACCATAAACTCTCTCTCTCCTCTTCCTCTCTCTCTCTCTCTCTCTCTCTCTTCTCTCTCTCTCTCATAGCATTGTAGTGAACAACAAATTTTTCAACCTCAAATATCATTTTGAAAGGAACTAACTATGATGCTGCTGAACAAACCACCCATAAACTCTCTCTCTCTCTCTCTCTCTCTCTCTCCTATGTTTGTTTTCTTTATGCCTCGACTTCAATCATATCTTGAGGCCAGCGGCCGGAACCAATATTTGTTCTCATTCCCCAAAAGTCTAATTGCCTCCTCTCAGTTGGTCGTATCTTCAGAGGCCATATTTCTGAGATTCCGCGAGTCTGACGCATTGGAATAATTACCAAAGATGGTGAGCAATTAGTTCATTCATTTTAGTGACAACGACCAAATTGTGGCGGAAAAAAAAAGTGTGGCTCTTAAGCGCGCGCGCGCACACACACACACACACACACACACACAGATAGATAGCTTTAAATTTTGCAGCGTTTTTTCTTGTAATGGAAACGAGAAATACTAGAAGCAAATATGTTTTGATCGTTACACATTCATAATATGGAGAAATATGGGAATATTTCCCATCCGAGCCAAAATGAAATGTCATTATCGAGGGTATTTTGAATCGCCGATGTGATACTGAAATACAGTTTTCAGCTCTTTCAACTAGTAATTCATGGTTCTTTTGAAAGAAGGTTATCAACAGTTTTCAAGTCGATGGCTGTAGTTGAACTGATTGATATTTTCTTATATCATTTTTTCTGTTATTCCTCTTTTCCAAAATGTAAAGGCTGGAAGTTTCGAGTTTTGTAAGAGCCACAAGAAAATGGTTGGAGAAACGAGTCTGTGTTGACATGTGATGACGGGTATGATTGCATTATTTCGAGGTGAGTGTGAAATTCAGTATCATACTATAATGGGCGTAATGTCTGTCTGTCATTCAATCACGGCCAAACGGCTGGTCAGATGGGCATGAAACCTGGCAGGATTATGGAGGGGACCCCTAAGATGGTTTATAATGGGGTTTCATCCAACCAACCCCCTCCTTTGTAGGGGGTTGTGGTGAGAAGGGATTCCCTGAAACGGAGCTGTTTCTGGCCGTGAAACGAGGCTGGTTATTCCCGTAGACTTGGTTACGTTACGATTTTTCATACATAATTTTTGTACAACTTCCCCGGAGAAAGTCGCGAAGATATCAGCTCGGACACAATAGAAGATGAAAATTATCATCAATATCCACAAGATTTTTTGAATAACTTAAATCTATCGGGACTGCCAGTGCACAAAATAATGTTGAAGAAGTACTGCCCGGTAATGTTGCATCGGAATTTCAATCCTGCCAATGGACATTGCAATGGAACGAGGTGGACCGTTATGGAGCTAAACTCCCACGTCATCGAAGCAGTGATAGCAACGGGCCCTCACACCAGCAAACGTCTGTTCATCCCCTGGATTCCCCGGATGCCTTCGGACAACCAGTTTCTGTTCCAGTTACGGCACAGGCAGTTTCCCATCAACCTGGCCTTCTCATTCACTGCAAACAAGTCGCAGGGCCAGACTTTGGATCGTGTTGGTGTGTTTCTGCCGTCACCCATGTTCACGCATGGCCAACTGTATGTGGCGATGGGCAGAGCAACTGACTCTGCCAACTTGAAATTAAGTTGTGGAAAAACTGATAATATTGTGTATAAAGAGGTTCTGTAGTAGGTATGTATATAAAAATCGTCCTTATTTTAATATTGCTGAACAAATAGTACATATAAATTTTTCACTTCTGCACCAGTATTTTATCACCCATCGTAGATATGTCAGTTTGCTAGTCTGACTATAATGGGCATTATGTCTGTCCGTCCGTCTGTCATTCAATCATGACCAAACGGCTGGTCCTGTGGGCATTAAACTTGGCAGGGTTGTAGTGGGGAGCCCTAAGATGGTTTATAATGGGGTTTCATGAAGGGGGTGGGGGTGAGAAGGGATTCCCTGCAACGGAGCTGGTTCTGACCGTGAAACATCATCTTTTATGCTAAAAGATGATGTTCTTCAATTTCTCATAATTGTATATTAAAGCGGTGGAAATTTGAGTAGGGTGTACATGCTTACATAGTTGATACATACCGGTGTATGTAATATGTACACAGTAGAGTTTGTATACCCATATAAATGGGTAGTATTTGCAGAAAGTATATTTCTTTCATACTTTTTATGGAAATTGCTGAAATGTTTTAAATGACTGAACTGATTTGACTTTAAATGTGAGAACTGGAGTCGACTATTTTTGTTCAGGGCATTTATGATATTGTATCATTGACGTTGTTAGGTCTTGTAGTAATCAGAGACCTTTGAACTCAACAGTCACAAAATTGCACTTGAATTTAATGGAAAACTCTTGAGGACTTGAGAACCACCACCAAGTCTAGAGAGCAGTAATGATTTTGCATGTATATTTGACGAGAAGCTTGGAGACCACTTCTAGAGGACTGAATATGTATGTGTATGTATGTAACTGGAGAAGGCGTATGTGCACACATACTCCGTGTTTGTTCTTTCCCCCAATTATAGGTAGTGTCCGATTGGACCCTGGTTCTCCTTCGAATTTACTTCAGTGTCGTTATGATGACTATCAGGACTCGGTGTTCCAAATAGAATTCCACCGACTCTTGTCCCAGTGCTTCAGTTCTTCATAAATGATCTTTGTTTCATTTTTCATTGCCAACTTCACATTGATTACTTTTTCATATGCAAAATTCCTTCCTGTTTTATCTTTTAAATGTTTTTGAGGATTTTCCAAAATGGCTTTCACGACTATCGAGACGGTAATCCCTTCACTAATTTTCAGACGCTGTCGGTACAGTATAAAAATTACCATTTGTCAGATGGGCGTGTGATTAGCAACACCATTTCTGAAACCAGTGTATAACAGGATAGGGAATATATTCTAGACCCCTGTCCCTCCTCTTCCAAGGGGATAAAAAGGCAGATGTTTATAGGGTCGTAATCTAGTTGTTACAGTCCTACTTTCGCCTGCGACAACAGCCAAATTTGATTCCTGCCCAAGGTAGACCGATTAGCTGCGGCCAGGTAATTTTGGAGCCGTCCCCTCCTAGGAGGTAAGAATATGTAGTACATACGAATGTATCCTCTTGAGATAATAATATATACTTACGATGACATATATATATAATATATATATATATATATATATATATATATTCATTTATATGCAAGTATATGTAATACACTTGGATCGATGAAGATCGTAGATTATAATTATCTGCATCTCATTAATAAGTGGAAGTTTCTATGCTCAGACACTATACATCTTTTTTTCCCTCTAGACCTTCAAAAAAAAAAAATGAAGTAAAATAAAAATAAAAAGCACTGAATCACCTTCTTCTCAACATTACATTAGATTGCACTGTTCTGTGTTCGCATCGTTCACTATCGCAATCATCCCCGTGATCAGCAAGCGAGACACCTTCGTAATAAAAAAAAAAAAAGTGTAAGATTATTCGGCACCCGTTGCCAACTGTACCCATAGAGTAAAAAGGGTGGATGCTCTGTGCCAATATTGGAGAACATTCTCCTCTGAGGTATGCGAAGCCTGTAGTTGTAGAAGCTTAGTATTGTAGAGTGGCATGTCCCTAGAACGCCTCGCAATTAATTGAAAGTATTTGAAAGTTTTCGAAACCTCGTGTTCTTGGTTCATAGCGAGGGGAATATGCTTCATCTGATTGTCACTTTATGCATTCTTTTGTTCATTAGATGTGCGTGTTTCTGTATTCATATTGACTAAGATTTTCAACTCTCGATAGAGATTTCTCTTTTATGTGGGTGTTTGCTTCGTCCTTTGCTGTTATAGAGTACATCCTTCGACCATTTGCCGTTCTATGCTCGCCATTTTATTATAACCTCTGCATCAGCCTCATCTCTTCATCTGTAGTTTTTCTAAGCAGTACAGCTATAACAAACCTTTTCTTTAGTCTCAATATAGCATTCAACTCTAGTGTGTTTTGGAATAGGATTAATGGAGTTAAAGAAAGGCTCTCGTTGAATTGAAAATGGGGCTATTATAACTAACGTTGAATTGAAAATGGGCTACTGTAACTAACGTTGAATTGAAAATGGGCTACTGTAACTAACGTTGAATTGAAAATGGGCTACTATAACTAACGTTGAAATGAAAATGGGGTTACTGTAACTAACGTTGAATTAAAAATGGGGCTATTATAATTAACGTTGAATTGAAAATAGGACAACTATAACTACCGTTGAATTGAAAATGGGGTTACTGTAACTAACGTTGAATTGAAAATAGGGTTACTATAACCAATAACTAAATAAAGGAAAGACTTGACAAGAAAAACATAAAAACAACCCATGCGTACTTGAACGACAATCGTAGTGTGAGTTCTCATGCCCTAATGTAAGTGAATTTACCAACAAATCTTACACATCATTATAGCCTTTTATCTGGTTGTTCGTTGGTGAATACCACGTCTAACCCAGTAATAAGAAAACCTGCCATAAGAACTAATGTTCCTGGCGGATATCGTTTTGTTTTTTTCTTTTGCGTTCCCGTTTAGGTTGGTATTGCGTTAACCTGTCTGCATGAAACGGCGTTTCAAGTTTAAGGTTCTTTATCCTGGCCAAAGACTAATGTTGCCTCTTCTCTATGATGAAATTAAGCTCTCTCTCTCTCTCTCTCTCTCTCTCTCTCTCTCTCTCTCTCTCTCTCTCTCTCTCTCTCGGAAACACTACCTCTACAATAATTCTTCAGATATCTGTCATGGAGTAGTTCATAACATTCAGTCATATTTTTTTGTATTATATTCACAAGTTGCTGTTTACTTCTGCGCGCTGGCGCGCGTGCACACACACACACACACAAAAGTTGGCTGCAATTAGATTTTAAAAAGAAGTTTATTTTTGACTGGCACTATAGGAGACGATGAACTAGGTTAAAAGTAATTTCTTGTAACAGCTTATGAAACTCTAGTCGAACCAGTTATTTAGGCACAAATATGACTGATGCGGTTTGATGCTATTGATAGTTTAGAGTCAAGATTTATTTTGTCTTCTGTTGATCATTATTGGGATGTAAATTCCGTTTTCTGTTATATGGGTAGTTTTTTTTTTTTTTTTTTTTTTTAAACAGTGCTGTAGATGTATTACATTTTCATCCTTTGTTTTAAACGTGTGGACATTTTAGGGTTTTCCTTAGTTTTATTGCTAAAGGTTCCCTTAGTTTTATTGCTAATTGGATGTTGGTAGCAGTTAATTGAACTGTAATAGAAGTAGTGAATGGCTGGGCTAAGAAATAGCCCCCTAGAATTTCGGGAGTTTAACCGCAACCTTTGACAATGACAATAGTATGGCTGGCTTAACCTATCCTTAACTATTTATAAGGACATATTCACCCGAGTCTGATCCCAGCTTTGATGTGTCTAATGGTATTATGCTTAAAAAAATAAATAGAAATAAATAAAGAAATAAAGATGAAAGCCTTTGGGAGTGAAATTTTCCTATCAAAAGACAAGCACATAGATCACAAATGAACTTTTAGAATTATCGGATAATAATAGTAATGATAATAATAGTAATGGAGAAACAAATTATCATTATAATAATAATAATAATGATAATAAGAATACTACTAAAACTAATAATAATAATGGAGAGACAAATCTACAGTTATGTAATTGTACATATATTTAAAGATATAATAATAATAATAATAATAATAATAATAATAACTAATAATTAATAATAATAATATAATAATAATAATAATAAAGTGGATCTTTCTGAAAATTGTGCAGAGGATTAGAAAAATGTGGCGTTTTGATGCAACATCTTCATATTCCCCTCCCCTTCGTAATCATTTGATAATAAAAATTTTTTGTTATATATTTCTTTGCTCACTGCTTTAGTTTTTTTTTTTTTTTTTTTTTTTGTTTTTTTTTTTTTTTTTTTTCTTTTTTTTCTTTTTTTTTTTGGTATTTTCCTCGAAAAGGTAATGTGTTCTGCGTCGTGTAGACTATGAATATTGTTTGATCATCTGAACGAAGTGTCGAAGAATTTTGGTAAATTTCAAGGGAAATTTATAAGGAAAATAACTATTACCGGAATGAAAGCTTTCTATTTTTAACGGTTGAATGTCAATGAACATCCACTGGGAAAACTCCAACCGTTTTAGTTTTATATGAACTTAGAAACGCCATTCACAACCGTCGTTTATATATGCATATATATACTATATTTTTATATATATATATATAATAATAGATAGATATATAGATATAGATATATATATATATATATATATATATATATATATATATATATATATATATATATATATATATATACATATATATATTTATATATATATATATATATATATATATATATATATATATATATATATAGTATATATATGTATGTATATATATGTATGTATATGTATGTATGTATGTATATATAAGTGAATCCCACAGGAAAATGACAGTCAGAAATCCGAGGGCTTTCGTCTTTACTAAGACATTGTCAAGGAGCTAATGAAATACAATTGGAGAGAAAGGTCTCAGGTACACAAGATCAAGAATACCAGATGGTTAATTGTCAAAAGGGTAATAATTAAAAGAGATAATCCAGGATTATCGGATATCACACGGTCACAAACCTAAGCAGATTTGACCCTAACCGAAATTACAAAGTATCTTTACAGTCCAAAACATGTAAAAACTGAATATATTAATTTTGTTGCTTATATTTATCTACAACTTTTTCCATAATGAAAGCATCAAGTTTAAATAAACCAAGACTTAAATTTAGAACATTTCTATTATTTGACTTGATGAAACAAGATTCACTGATATTCCTTTTAACTGTCATTACATGGGATTAAGGCTCTTGCTTGACTCCAGTAATAGGATGGTCTAAATCTCTTCATATGTACGATAAATGCATTCGATATTTGCCCAGTTCTCAGAGAATATTGATGTTGTTTGAGACGTTGTGAAAGAGATTTACCGGTCTGTCCGCAATAGACTTTATCACACTTTTTGCAAGGAATTTCATATATGAAGCCTGGGGAATTTTTTGTACTAAAGTTTGGCATGGCTATGGGCAATCCCTTATCTCCTGTCCTTAGCAATATTTACATGGAATTTTTTGAGACACAACTCTTACCAAAAATTTTGCCCCAAAAAGTTATATGGTTTAGGTATGTGGATGATATTTTCTGTATTTGGCCAGTTCACGAAAATCTCCAGGAATTCCTTAATAATTTCAATAATTTAGTCCCTTCTATAAAATTTACTGTATGAGGTGAAAGAAATTGTTACAATTTGAATTTTCTTGATGTAACTGTTCATAGAAATGATAGAAATTTCACCTTTTCAGTCTTTCGAAAATCAACTAACATTGCCTCTTTTGTTCATTACTACTCCAATCACCATCAAAATGTTAAATTCTCTGTTTTTTCTGGGATGTTCCTAAGGGCTTTAATGTTTTCTGTAGCCCGCAGTTTATTGACTGCTGAAATTAAAACTATTTATGATATTGCATTGAAACTTAAATACCCAAGGACTTTTGTAGATGTGGCATGGAAAAGAGCTAGAAAAACATTTTATTCAACTAATGGCAAACTCTAATTTAGTAAGCATAACATTCTAAAATTACCGTATGATGAAAGGTTTTTAGATATTCCTAGAATTTTAAAGCTTTTTAACATAAATGTTGTTTTCAGTAATATTAATGTCAAGAGTTTAGTAATCAAAAATTCTCCTAAAGATCTTCCAGGCTGCATATATGAAATTCCTTGCAAAAGTGTGAATAAAGTCTATTCGGACGACCGGTTAAATCTCTTTCACCAACGTCTTAAACAGCAATCATTATTCTGTGAGAACTGGGCAAATATCGAATGCATTATTCGTACATATGAGAGGTTTAGATCATCCCATTAACTGGAGTCAAGCAAGAGACTTAATCCCATGTAATGACACAGTTAAAAGGAATATCATTGAATCTTGTTTCATCAAGTCAAATAACAGAAATGTTCTAAATTTAAGTCTTAATTTATTTAGACTTGATGCTTTCATAATGAAAAAAGTTGTAGATAAATATAAGCAACAAAATATATTCAGTTTTTACATGTTTTGGACTGGTAAAGATACTTTGTAATTTCGGTTAGGGTCAAATCTGTTTAGGTTTATGACCGTGTGTTATCCGATAATCCTGGATTATCTCTTTTAATTATTACCCTTTTGACAATTAACCATCTGGTATTCTTGATCTTGTGTTGTACCTGAGACCTTTCTCTCCAATTGTATCTCATTTAGCTCCTTGACAATGTCTTAGTAAAGACGAAAGCGCTTGGATTTCTGACAATCATTTTCCTGTGGTGTTCGCTTATTTATGAAGTCACGTGCATCTACTGTATTTTTTATCCATATATATATATATATATATATATATATATATATATATATATATATATATATATATGAGAGAGAGAGAGAGCGAATAAACAAAATTAACGTAATTGTAACTGCTTTCTGTTTGTTTGGGGCAAATGCGGCAGCACGTGACATAAATAAATTTGGAAAGAATTCAATAAATGTTATTGTGAATACAGGTCGTGGATCCCCTCCCCGTTGGGAAGCTAATTACCTGCAGAAGTTTAGCCCCGGAGAGGGAAGGGGTGTGGTGGGAAAATGGCCGCGCGCTCCCTGCCGATGTCTGAGGATAATTATAATCTCGTTACTTACGTTTTTAAAACTTTAAAACTGTTATCTTATCCCTTAGTTGTGACGTTATTCTTGGAGAATGGATAGCCTTTAATTTATTTATTTTTGCACACTTCAATTCTTCAGATATCTTTCATGGAGTTAGCTCATCACTGTCTGTGACTCTTCCTGCAACTGAAGTCCTTGTGGTTCCTGTTTCGTTTCTTACTGAGAAGATTGAGTGAATCTATGTAATAAACTACCTGAATGGCAATTCAGGAACAACTAAAAATATAATCGAGTTTTCTGTACAACGTATCATGCTGTATAAAACATCAACAATGACCGGCAGTTCTCCAGTTGCTCACCAGATGCGGTAGAGTGAGGGTGCTTTCCGTGCCTCCGGAAAGCTCTGCCAGATGCACGATCCATGGCTAACTTTAACTTTCAACTAATTAAAAACTACTGAGGCTAGAGGGTTGCAATTTGGTATATTTGATGATTGGAGGATGGATGATGAAAATACCAATTTGCAGCCCTCTAGCCTCGGTAGCTTTTTATCTCTGAGAGCGAACAGAATAAAGTGAGGACGAACGGGCGGATAAACAAAGCCGACATAATACTTTTCTTTTACAGAAAACTAAAAGGAACCTTTCTCTTTAAACTCTTACTTCAAATAAGACACGGACGTTGTTTTAGCTCGTTCATTTACGCCAAATACACACCAGACCTCGTACCTACCCATCTCTTACATACGTACCGCCAATTTGCAAGGTCCCGTGTAGGCATAAGGCCCCCTTATGTGTACCAACCAAGCAACCGAACCGAGAAAAGGAAATCGCTACTGTGCTCTCAGCCGGTAGAGGGTTGGGTAGTAAAACATTTCTATTTTGCAATAAATCTACCTGACTGCGAAGTCCCTTGATAATCTGAGGTATCAGCTGAAACGATTCAATATTTAGCTTGGAAGTAACGAAAGGTTATTGAAGGTTCTGAAGAAATCCAATCCCTTGATTATATATGAAAATGAGAAACCGTTGGGTGATAAATTAACGATATGATTAAGCTCCCAGCCCCTTTCATGTTGCTGGGGATCAAGAAAAATAAAATTATGTGGGCGCTGGGAGATTGGAAATCGTCAATCTGGTTTATCCCTGATTTAATTTTTTTTTTCTCTCGTGTGCTTATGTTGGCATAAGGGCATCCTAATTAAGTACCTTATCAAAGAGTCGACAGAGTGAGTGAGTAATCCTTTGGCATAGCGGTTGTTGACCCCGTCTGCTGTTCGTCAAATCGGGTCATCGGGGTTGTGCGTCCAATCTCGAGCTCCCGAAATTCCTCGTCCCGCGAGAGCTGCTAAGCTTCCGGGCCTAATTAAATTATGTTTTTGACTAGATGACTCACTGAACCGCCCCCTGTTCCATCGTGGTGTGTGGATCTCTGTCTGTAGCCGCCATCCACCTCTCGACACTCAAAACGAACAATCATGTTCGTTCGTTTTTTTTTTTTTTTTTTTTTTTTTTTTTGTGGGGTGGGTTAGTAAGCCTCACAAACTACTTTGTTGTTGCTGTTGCTGTATTGTTGTTGTTGTTGGGGGGTTGGGGGGGGGGGGGGGTTAAGAAGGGTCTGAAAAAGGGGTTTCGCGTTGAGTTAAAGATACAGGAATTTTAGGATAGGATATTTATGGTTTATTTATTAGAATGAAAATGTATAAAATGAATAATGTGCATATTAAACAGAACAGAAAAAAAATTTTCTAAAAAATATATGATTTTTTGTTGTTGGTGAAACAACGGGCTGTCTGTCTGTCTAGATTTTAGCACGTTTTAATGAATTTGATGTACGTATACACTGAAGTTGGAGGCTACATTTCTGATCAATTATTTTGTGTTTCCATTTACAACTGAGAATATATGAACGTGTTTAAATTGTGTCCTTTTTATTTGATCCCTGTCGTTAGTATGAGTAGTATGAATTATAAAGACCGCTTCACGTTAAGTTAGGAATTTAATGTTTGCAACTTATGCGTTAAGTGAAATGGGAAAATCTTGTAACGCGTCCTTCCCCCAAAGTAAAGTTTTGGAGGCCGGGAACACAGACCTTTTTTTTTTTTTTGTTTTTTTTATGACTTCGATAGTATATTTTTTTTATGACTAAGATAGTCTTTGTTTTTGTGAAGGCCATGATTATAGTTATTATTTGCTGGACATCCTGGTACCCGAGGTAAAAAATGCCTGGTTTTTACATACCTACGGGTACATTTGTTTGCTCATAAATATAACCTGCATATGCAGAAGAGAGAGAGAGAGAGAGAGAGAGAGAGAGAGAGAGCGAAACGCTCATTGTTTGACGTTTCATTAATGCAGATTGGTATAGCTCGCCTTTTAGCATGATTGCTGGTATTTTGAATAGGGAGTTTACTTACGTCTCGTATTAGTCATTTGGATCATCCTTTTGTGTCATTTGTATTGTTGATTATTAAGATAATTATGTATGTTGACTAATTTACCTGAAAGACGTAATGACCAGTTGATTAAGATATTTTAAATCCTTATGTATGACTTCGTTTCTGTTTGCATATACGTGTGTGTGTGTGTGTGATTTCTTTGTAATTTATATTTTATCAGTTCAAGTCGAATAAAACGTTTAGGAAATGTCCAGAAAAAAAATGTTCCGGATAATTCTTGTTAAGTTCAAGAAACGAATCCATATGCAACTGCAACGATTCGATGTAACTGTGGTGCTTAGTTCCTCGTTGGACGAGTGGTTTGCGTTCTCGCCTAACGATTCGGTAGTCGCTAGTTCAACGTAGAACCAGAGGAATGTATTCCTGGTGATTAGAAATTCATTCCCCTTTATAGCCTAATGTGGTTCGGATCCCACAATAAGCTGTAGGTCCCGTTGCGAGGTAACCAAGAGAGAGAGAGAGAGAGAGAGAGAGAGAGAGAGAGAGAGAGAGAGAGAGAGAGAGAGAGAGGGGGGGGGGGGGGGGGGGATTCCATCTAATGACCGATATTCCCAACCTCCCTTATGGAAGTCGAGCGCCGCATGACACGAGTTGTGAAGTTTCGAAAGTTGTCCTTTGGGGGATCTGGAAAGAAAAGTGAGGTGCGAGGGCTTCTTAACTTCAGGAGTACCTTAAACAAGTTACGCGACTGTTACGGCCCCAAAGCTCAGAAGCGAGGAGATATACCCCGCGGGGTTTCGGGGGGTAGGGAGGATACTCCCAGTGATGAATGGGTATATATGTATTCGGTTGGTTGTAGCGGGGAACATATAGGATCTGTGGGCCGGAGAGAAGAATCCAGGAATGTAGAGGATTACATAGAGAAATATGACCATGACAAGGGACGGAAAGAAGTGAGCAAAACAACGAAAACTGGAAATACGAAATGTATGAGTTTTAAAAAGAAAAAAGAAAAGTTGTGAATGACACGTGTCGGAAAGGGTGTAATGTGAAACTGGGAGCAGGACGCGCTTAAGAACGATGGAAAAGCGAATGAATTTCACATGAATAATGGTGAAACCTGAGAGTGGAGATGGAAAAATGGACAATGGAATTAAGAAACGAAAGGGAAGATCAGAATACAGGACTAGGAAGAGCTAGAAAAGGCAGAAGTCTTCAAATGTGATGGAGGAAGAAGGAGTGGCGGCGAAGAAGTAAATAGAAGTGGAAAGGTGAGAATTGTAGAAGAGGAATAAGACATTTTTAGATGGGTGGTAATATACTTCAGAATGATCAAATAAGTCGTCTTAGGAAATCGGAATGGTATTAAGTCTTAATGAATTTCCACAAACGTGAGATTTAATAGACAAAGTATAGAATGTCCAATGACCTTCAGAGTTGAAGGAAACATAAATATTCCCATTGATAGCAGAAGGGAATTCTGGTTGAAACGTCCGCAATAATTCTCTTTGAATCTGATGGAGCATCAGTGGAGTGAATGATGGTGAGCCAGTGTTCCAGTCAGTGCAGGAATCTTAAAGAAAAAGACTAATATTCCTGAACATCGGAATATCCGAGGGAAGAATCATATATTCTGTTGAGATGTCACGTCGTCGCGTCGCTTAGCACCAGAAGTCTATCTTTTCTCTGTTCAACTTTGGAAGGGCCTGCCACCCGGCATTTTTGATGGAGATGTAACCGATCATGAGTCTGAGAAAGACTGTAATGGTACTTTTAAAGTGCCCGGCAACTTTGATGTGTTTTTCTGCTTTTCATTGTTGTTTATGAATCGATTTAGTCATTATTTTTATGTATGTTTTATTTCATTTGTTACTTCTGTCCGTTTTCGCTTCTTTTTCAAATTATGTTAATTCTGTTTTGGAGATCAGTGATTTTGTAGGCTTCGCTAATAAATCTAAAAAAAAATTATAACAATAATATTTTTTCTTGGTTTAGTGATAGGTTGTGGCTCCCTTGGTGAGAGGAGCTTCCTTATAAATGACAGGCAGACTTCTTCTCAAGAAGGAAAGCCTGCATGTCAGCCCTCAGAACTTATCATATTTACCGTTACATGGAGGGAGTCGGCAGGTGGAAGTAAAAGAAAGAATGGTCAGGAAATTTAAGACGTGGTTTCATGATGTACAATAATGTACAGAAATGGCTAAAAATAATGGGTACATGTTCATGGCAATCACAAATAAGGTTTAAGCTTTCAGTATCACTTGGTTGCGTTGGTAACAGTGTATATTGGCATAATTTCTTTCCGCATCATCGTGGCTGTGTACTTAA
>NC_061102.1:48029178-48036678 GCF_015104395.2 Macrobrachium nipponense | reverse complement strand
GGAGATGGGGCCGGGCGCCTTTTCCGTTATTTCTGCCTAATTAGTCGATTCTAATTGGAACCAAAGGAGAACTCGGCAACTTGGTATGCCAAGAGGCGAACTTTGAATTTCTCTCTCTCTCTCTCTCTCTCTCTCTCTCTCTCTCTCTCTCTCTCTCTCTCTATAAAGAATGTAGCGTTTTGTGGGTTGCATCTTGACATTGTTAGATTACAAACATTGTCAAGTGAATGACCTGTAAGTGAGCGTGATAACTTCAGCATAGGACGTAAGTCTATGCAGGACGATCGCCTCAGCCTTCGTACCTTAAAACTAATATTACACCGTACATTTCATTCATTCCATTCACGCGCGTAGTGTTCCAGAAAATTCCTGTTCAATAAAACCAGGAGCTCACGGAAGCGAAAGGCTTAGTAGGGCTTAGTCAGTCTCCGTAGATCAGGAAATGCTCAAAGACGTCCTATAGAATCCGAACACAAAGGAGTGGTCGGAACTGTATTAGAATATGCAAACAAGGGTTGCAAAGCCCTCTAGCAGAGATCTCCCTCTTTCCACCAAGAGGCTGAATGAGATGAAAGCATTTAGGGCCAATCTAGCACTCGAACGATGTTAGCCGACTCCGTTACTGACTTAATTAGCAGTTTGAAGTAGATTTATCCTCCAGTAAGTTTAATGTTAGCAATCCCACCATTTATTTTGTCTGTGGGGTTTAAATTGTCATTGTTTTTAATGTTACTGTGGTAGAATACAAACCCTACGTAATGTCTTTCAGACATCTGGGAGTTGTTGGTTCGGCAAAAATATAATGTTAAGTTACGTTTTACTGGAAAAATTGATCTTGCCGTTACATTATGTCACAGCACCTCCACAGAATTGTCAAAATTAGATGTTGTTTACTAGCAAACATACGTATACAGAAATTATGTATGAATATTCTTACAGTAACTAAGTCTACAGGCGCAACCAGTCTCGTTTCAAGGGCAGAACCAGCTCTGTTTCAGGGAATCCCTTCTCACCCCCACCCCCTTCGGATGACGGGGCGGGGGGGGGAGGGGGTAGGGTGAAACCCCGTTATAAACCATCTTAGGGGTCCCCACTATAACCCTGCCAAGTTTCATGCCCATCGGACCAGCAGACTTTTGGCCGGTGAATGCAATGGGACAGACAGGACGGTGGACAGAACTTTATGCCCATTATAGTAACGACTGAGATTCACTGCCAGTTCATTCATTATAACATATTAAGGATAATTCCTGATTCATTTGTAAGATGATTCATTTTTATGTTTTTTCTTGTCAGATGCATTACGATTCACTCTCCCGTGAGATTTGTAAAATTTCATGTTTTTCTTGCAAATATACATCCTTTGGGATATAACACAAATGATAATGAGAGAAGTTATACTGTGGTACAAACCTGCTTAAGTTACTGTTATAGGTGTTTTGACCCCTCTTAAAAAATCTGTAAGTCTTTTTCATCTGCATCAGCTCTGTATCAGCATATTTGTAGTTTGCAAAGGTTATGTTGGACTTCTGCATCCTACGCTCTTTTACTTAGTATTTTTATTTATTGGTATTTGAAAAAATATATATTTCTTGTGGTTGATATTTTATTATATCGTGTTGTAATCGATTTCACAAACAACATCATTTTTTATTAGTAGTTAGTGTACATAAAATTGTTATATATATATATATATATATATATATCATATATTATATATATATATATATATATATCTATATATATATATTACATTCCCATGGTTACATTTGGACGTCATTTTAATGTTTGTTTTCCTTCATCAATTTAGCACTTTCATAAGAAATGAGTTCTTGATGTTCCAAAGCCCGGTGATTCTTTCAATACAGGGGTTTTAGATTTTTCCCTCCCTCCGCCCTTGCTACCGTCACGACTGACACATTACTTGTGAGTAATGCTCATCTTAATCGAATGCACCTGGTGCGGTACCTGACAATTTGGCAGCCGGACCCAACTCCGTTTTCGGGATCCTCGGCGGATGGTCTTTCTTCTCCTCGTAAGTGATAACGCAGTGTCAACATTTGTTGAACAGTGTGTTACCTAAGACCTATTTTCCCACGTTTCGTTTCTCTTAAGGTTTTATTCTTAACTTCCTGGCTGGCTTCAGAATTCTCCTTTCTTCTCGTCCATTCCAACGCTTATTCGTTTTCAGCTATTTGTCACTTTTCGAGAGATCTGGCTTTGTAGCTGTTTCATTTCATGCACTCATGGCTGAGTGAAGACTTGCAGCTTTTTGGTTTCCAGGTCTGGTGCTTTTAATGATAACTTATAACACAGTATTATTCTTGTTTATCCAGACGAGATATATTTGTGAAAATATTTACAAAGCTTATAGCTTTCGTCCATCCTGCTGTCGACTTGATCACAGAAGGATGTACGAAATCTATAATCCTTGTAAATATTTTCACAAATATATCTCATCTGGATAAGCAAGAATATTATTGTGGATCCTTCTACTGATTAATTAGAAGCACGATGCGGTGTTTTTATATTATAACATGTTATTTAAGATCACTTAACTGTTCTTAATTATGACATCCGTGAAATTTAAGTCCCTCGGTCGTATTTTCAATGAACCCTTTTGTCTGTACGAGTTAGAATCGTTAACCTATAACAGCAGTGGATAGGAATGTGAAAACTAGATCCTAAGCATCTTATTCCCGAAGTATATCCATAAATTTAACCTTCTATCAAGTGTCAGTCGCTGCTGCATATGGCGAAACTGGTGACCCTGCTGAGAAGAGCCAGGTGAGAGCTGCCGGTAGGTCTAAAGGGGCCTTGTTTTTACTGGCATTCTAAGTCAGGTGAAGTCAGTAATAGCCTGCTTTTGCTCTTGATATAATCTGCTATAATAGGGATGAGGGCTGGATATATTTGTGGATCATTTCTGTATGCTTAAGTTTTTTTTTTTTTTTTTTTTTTTGAGAATCTTTGTTTGCGTCCAAGAATATCTGCATTTCCCAACAGCGCAACGAATACAATTCCAACTCCGCAACCAGGCAATTGGAACTGCATTGCTTGAACGCGCGCACGCACGTGAGAGAGAGAGAGAGAGAGAGAGAGAGAGAGAGAGAGAGAGAGAGAGAGAGAGAGAGAGAGAGAGAGAGATTGCGTGGGTTTGTTTGTTTTGTATGTGTAATTATTTTAATAAAAATTAGGAGAATATAGGTTGATGTATATTTGGCTCACATTTGATATTGGTTTAGTGGTATACGACCTTTATCCATTTATAACAAATCGACCATCATTAGAGAGAGAGAGAGAGAGAGAGAGAGAGAGAGAGAGAGAGAGAAAGTCATCTAGCCCAATCACACATTGATCCACCTTCTCCAACTTTTTCGCGAGAGGGAAAGCAGTGGGAGGAAAGAAGTAATTCCTCCTTACCTAATCACGCGTCAATCATCCATGTCACGTTGTTCTCCCGGAGAGAGAGAGAGAGAGAGAGAGAGAGAGAGAGAGAGAGAGAGAGAGATTCATTTTCTTCTCATTAATTTGCCTTTGGAGATCTGGGCAATTTGCGTTGGAGCCACGGACGCGTGAGAGTAATGCGAGATGAAGCGTGGGCTTGTGGGCGTGAAGGGACTACTCGTAGAGGGCGGGAAGGATTGACTACATTGTGTGTGTGTGAGACTTTCATGAAACTCGAGAAACTTGAGTTTTGTAGTTAATCCTTTTTTCTCCCGAGAAAAAATGATTTACAACAAAACTCAAAACTTTAATTTGTAATAATCTTTACTTGATTATTACAAATTAAAGGACAGGTTTTTCTTTTCTATTTATTATTTGTTCTAATGTATAGTAGAGATACCTACAACACGCAGTGCTTTATATATATATATATATATATATATATATATATATATATATATTATATATGTATATATGTATGTATATATATATATATATATATATATATATATATATATATATATATATATATGTATATATATATATATATATATATATATATATATATATATATATCTCCTAGGGTGTATAGTACCTTTAAGAATGTAATTTTATTCTATCTTAATATCTATATATATATATATTAAAATCTATGTATGTATGATATATATACATACTATATATATATATAAATTAATACTATATATGTATTATATATATACTATATATATATATAATATTATATATATTATATATATTTAATATAATATTCATAGGTGATATGTACCTTTAAGATGTAATTTTATTCTATCTTGATATCGGACGATGTCTCCTGCAACAATTGCGCGCGCTCACATACACACACACATTATATATAATGCATTGCATAATATCACACTAATCCCTGTATTGTATTAACTACGTACATGTTTACAAGGTTTCGTAACAAAGGATCTTGCAATCCAATAATTCATTACCATTTCCCGTTTATTTTTAGGTAATATATCTTGCCTGGTGCGTATTTGTATTTAGATGAATATTCAGTAAACATTTCGCATTGTTGCTCATATAGCTTTAGAAACAAATTTTTGCTTTTTTTTCTGTTTGAATTGATGAATTGATAATTGTTGGTCATTTGGTAATTTGAAATACATTCTGAGAAAAGTTTTGAAACTGGTTCTATCATGTGAATTTTTTGGTGTGAGTTGGTATTAGATGTTAAAGATTACCAAGATCCTACTGGTAAACGGTAGTTTGCTGGTTATAGTTTTTTAATATTTTTATGAATAATTTATTTTCTCTTTCTCTTTCCAGGTAAGGGAGAAGGCCGTGAACAGACGAGATAGTAAGGTAATTCTTGAGACTTTTCATTTGCTTACTTTTACTTAGGTATTTGAACGCGCGTAATTAACTTTTGTCTATTACAAGGTCTAGTACTTCTGTGGAAGACGGACAATTAGCTGGATTGATTTTTATAAGGTACGGACCATAATTATTTTAGTTTTACTTTTATACATGTTTTCCTAATAGTTTTTATTATTATTATTATTATTATTTTTATTATTATTATATTATTAGTAGTAGTAGTAGTAGTAGTAGTAGGTAGTAGTAGTATTTAATTAGATGAAACCTATTTACGTGGAGCAGGCACACAGGAGTTTAATTGTTTTAGTTTTTTATGTTCTAATTTTTTCATTTTTAATAGTAATAATTATAATTATTATTTCATTAAATGAAACCTATTCAGATTGAACAAGAACATAGTAGCTTAATTATTTTATTTTATAATTTTTTCATTATTAATAGTAATAATCAATATTTCATGAGATGAAACCTTATCACGTGGAAAAAGCACATATTAGCTTAATTACTTTATTTTATAATTTTTTTCAATTTTTTAGTAATAGTAATAATCAATATTTCATTAGATGAAACCTTATCACATGGAACAAGCACACCAAAAGAGTCATTGACCAGAAACTCAAGCTTCCAAAGACTGTTGGTTTCAACCTCCCACCGCTGAAGACCCCCAACACTGCAACAGTAACTGATCATGATACAGAGCCAATGATTTTTCATCGGCCTAGGGAAGGCACGAACCCGCGACATCCAAGCGCCATGTCAGACGCTAGCCACTATACTATTTTGCAGATATAAATGCTATTTTCACTATATGTATATTTATATCTGTATATGTATACATGTGCACTAAGCTACAAATGTCCTTTAATAACCAATTCGCTCTACCTTGGAATTAGTATTATATTTTCATAATATGTTAACTGAGGGGGAATTTTTTAGTTGATAATGATTTCGTCCCTTCGTGGGTTCGAACCTCACTTGTTGGCCTAGTTGATAGTGTCACTGAAGTCCTAATTTCTCCCTAGTCCATTGGGCGATGGTTCGAACCCGCGAGAGGACGAAATTATTATCAACTTAAAAAATTCCCCTTCGGTTAACATAGATGAAAATATATTAATTCCGCGGTAGAGCGAATGGGATAGCAAGGGACATTTGAAGCTTAATGCATGTGTATTAATCATGGTGATGTGATATATATATATATATCTATATATATATATATCTTATATATATATTGTATATATATATATATGTCTATATAATATATATCTATATATTGCGTGTATGTGTGTATGCATTATGATTTCTGTGTATGTCTGTGAGTGTGTGTATGATTATATATGTAATCCTAATGCATTTTGTAAATTTATAGCTACATAATTTGAGAGTTAACGGACCGAGATTGTGCGTAACATCTGGGTAAAATTTTGTGGTCTGCCTCTGTCTGCCTCATGAATAACGCATGTGGCATTTTCATCTCTATTAAACTTTCATTTTCTGTGCGAGGCAGGACTTCTTTCTACCATAAAGGAACCTTGTAGCCTCTTTGTTTTTCGGTATTTTCGCCGACTCGGGGAGTAAGCCTCCAATCCACTTTGTTGTTGCTGTTGTTGTTGTTCTGCTGTTATTGTTCTTGTTTTGGGTTGGGAAAATCCAATGGAGAAACCTGAACAGTTCTGAAAAAGGTGTTTCGCGTTGAGTTAAAGGTACAGGAACTTGGGATAGGATATTTATGATTTATTTTTTAGAATGAAAATATTTAATAAAATTAATATTGTGCATCTTAAGCAGTACAGAATAGTTATTTCTGGTAAAATATAGCATATTTATTTTAATTTTTGTTGGTGAAACAACGTGCAATTTATCCATAGATTTTAGCATGTGCAACAAGTAAATAGGTGGTCTTTGAAGTAAAATAGGCCTGTCTATGTGTAACGTTTTGTAACATATGTGAGAGCAACGTAAATGCTTTCTGGATATTTCATAATACAATAACGCCTTAATATATATATATATATAAAAAAAAAAAGTTTTTTTTTTTTTTTTTTTTTTTTTTTTTTTTTTTTTTTTTTTTTTTTTTTTTTTTTTTTTTTCCTGAAATCACTTCCCTTATTACTTTCATTACCACGAAGCTTATTATTCACTTCTCACTTGACAGGGGAGCGGACTCATCAATCCGGTCCAACCTGAACCAGTCTAAAACTATGCTCCTTCCGAAGAGTAATTAGCTCATTTTCGCACACTCCGAACTAACTAAAAACTACTATACGTTTTCCGAGTGTCTTTGAAAATCCAACTACCGATATTCTGAACTATACTACTGAAGCACTTCTCTCATGCAGGGTTATTTAGTTTATCTGTATTTGTCCATTCTTTAGTGATTAGTCGGACACATGGCCTCGCTGAATTAAAGCTACATTTAAACCTCATATCATGAAAGCGATTTTCTCACAGACCCGACAAGACTTATAAACCACCTAACACACTATAATGAAGGCTGTCAAAACTTTTGTCCTCCTACTGTCACTTCCAAGAACACTGCAGTATTTGGCAATACTGATTCTATGATTCTGAAGCCACTGCAAAAGTAGGACCATTTCAAAATAACTGTTTAAATCATAACACGGAAAAATGACACAGGATAAGACAAGGACAGCTTAATTAAGGCTCTTATTTTTTGCCGGGGGTGAC
>NC_061102.1:48001678-48024178 GCF_015104395.2 Macrobrachium nipponense | reverse complement strand
ATATATTATATATATATATAATATTATATAAATATGTGTGTGTGTGTGTGTGTGTGTGTGTGTGTGTGTATAGTTTATTTGTGCCCCGACGATGCATGATTGTATACACACGCGAAAGCGCTTGCTACTGAACTTCTGCCTATCATTTTCCTGTGGTATTCGCTTATGTAAGGAAGTCGCATGTATCAATTGTGATTTTCCATGCATTTATATATATATATATATATATATATATATATATATATATATATTTTTTTTTTTTTTTTTTTTTCTAATATTCATACATGTACAAGCAACATTTACCCGAGCCACACGTGGGCCACGTCAAGAAAATAGAAGAGAAACTGAAACGGCAATTGCGCTTTTTAATCATTTGTGAAGCTTTCAAGGCGTCGTGTAATGCGACGAAAAACGGCGAGAGAAAAAGTGATCGAAAACAGAACTCGGATAAAATCAAGAGAAAGTCTCGCTTCATACTTTCTTTTTTTTTCCTTCCACTAATTGGAACTGGGTTTCAAACAAGAACTTTTCAATCCATCCGAACTTCAACTTCAGTTGTAGAGGTCCTCCCCCCACCTTTTTTTTTTTTTTTTTTCAGTCCCTGTCTCCTTTCTGCTGCCTTACCATCCTCCCTCCCCCCTACCTTTGTTCGCTCCTGGAGGATCGCCATCCTATAGGAGGACAAGGATGTTGCTGAGATGATCATCACATGTCGAATAGGATGACAGAGGAAGGAAGGAAGGCGTGACAGAAAACAACGCCGCAAATATAATATAGAAAATGGGAAAGAAAAGCGATTTCCCATATAATATATGAATTCTTTTGTTGACATATTTCACCCAGTGTTCCCTCTCTCACCCGGTAGGTCAGCAGGCTTAGTTCCAACCCATATTCTTGGTAGATGGCCCAAATATTGCTCAAGTGAAAAAGGTGCGCGGTCATAAATGCGTAATGAAAAACAGTTGAAACAAAATAAACGCTGGTTTAGTGGCGCTAAATGACAGGGGCAAACGTCAAGGGAAAGTTTAATGGGGGGGGGCGGGTGGGGGGGGGGGGGTTGAGCAGGGGAACTAGTTAAGGAAAAGTAAAACAAAAGAGCGGTTGGAATAGGTGGTGGGGGGGGGGGGGGGGGGGGGGGGGGGGAAGCGCCTGGAAGGCTCCTACTGGTTGTGGAAGTTCATAAAGTAGCGGGGATGGAAGACGCAGCTAATTATTGACAGTAGGACGTGGGAAAGATGAGTAGGAAAAAATGGGCTGATTCATTTCTTAGTAACTTGAAAGAATGGCCGAGACAATGAAAGATAAATATAAAAAAAGATTGCAGCATAATAGCAAAATTTTGGTTGGGAAAAACTCTCTGTCGCGAGAGTATCTATAATGCTCTAAAGGGTCCACAGGGAAGGGTTCGAGAGCTTTTTGTAAAGAGTTTTAAAATTATACACGAACTCGCACCATTTTTAATTATTGTGGACCCCTTAGAACAAAACAATAACAAAATTATTGAGACAGGCTCATTTCGTTGCCTCATTGCGAGGTTTTTGCTGAATGATATTCTTATAGCATGATGGAAGCACATTTCATGGCGGACAGACGAACAGGCAATGTAGAGGAAAGTTTGTGTAAAGGTCTTGTGGATGGTTTTCCCTTCTCGTGGTTAAGGCGCGCTCGCAGACACGCAGTGAGAGACAATGAAATCTCGCATTGGGTGGAATTGCGCGCGATTTGACATCGTATGATGTCGCCGCAGACCTGGCACTGATAATCCCCCAGGAGAAAGGGAAGGCCAGATGTGTCATTCAAAGTCTGAGTCAAAGAGCCAAGGATGGAGACCAAAATTAATTATCCTCAAAGAGAGAGAGAGAGAGAGAGAGAGAGATCTGAAACCTTACGCGAGGGAAGCCTTAGTTGAAACCCGTTTAGGTCCGGACGTCAGGGAAGAAAAGGTTCTTGACTTTTATTTTTTTTCTTTTCTTTTTGCCGAAACTTAAGACAAAAATAAATGATATCTGTTGGGCCGGGCTGGGGGAATGAGTGGATAAATTTATTGTGGGATGCTGTTGCCCTATATCTCTCTGGTTAGACACTAATTCGATCAGGAGCTTTGTCAGCTGAAGATGGTCTGGAATCTTGATTAGATCAGAAATGATTCCTTGAGTTTTGGTTCCGTGATTCGACAGATGTCTACTCGTGATGGGTGCATGACAAGATTGGAAGGTTTTTAAGAGGTGTTTGTAACAATGTATTCTACAAGTTTTAATTCCTTCTTGTTCTTGTCAACCGTAGGGTGAATAAGTAGTTATATAAACTGCAACTGTCATCTGCGCTTTCCTTCTTTTCCAAAATGGACTCGTCTGTTCACAGAACGCAAAACATTATTCTCTCTCTCTCTCTCTCTCTCTCTCTCTCTCTCTCTCTCTCTCTCTCTCTCTTCTCTCTCTCTCTCTCTCTCTCTCTCTCTCTCTCTCGTTGAATGTCTTTTCAGGTTTTGCCAAATCAATTTCCTCTTGGCTACACAACTTCCGTTCCAAACGTAAACTTTTGCATTCATGTAAAAGCCTTTGTTCTTCGAAACAGCGTCGCCAGTCTGGAAGTTCAGTCACTGCCACACCGGTTTTGGTATCTGCGGAATCGTTGGCAAGAGTGATCTTGTTCTGTAGTTGCCTCTACGGCTGCAGTGAATTCGCTGAATGTCGTTAAAACAAAATAGAATTTTGTCATTGTTTAGGAGTGTAAATACAAGGCCTGCCTCCTTAGTATTCCATTAAGAGAGTAACACTTTTTATCAGGTTCTGCTGCTAGAAAAACATTTTGATTTGCTTTTGATAAAGAAACTACTGCAGCTTTTATTGCGTTTCAGAGACTGTGTAAGTATACACGTACGTCAAGTAATGACTGGTAGGGCATGGTAGTGAGTTTGCTTCCAGACTTCATGGAACCAGTGGTTATTCAGCAACTGGACCAACGGCTTTACGTGACTTCCGAACTACGTCGAGAGTGAACTTCTATCACCAGAAATACACATCTCTCACTCCTCAATCGAACCCGCGACCACCGAGGTGGGAAGCAAACACCATATCAACCACGCCACTGAGGCGCTGGTACCAATATGGAATGGTCATATAAAAAGGCAGCTCCCAGTAGTAGGCCCAAGACTGACATAGTTAATGCTTGGAATGTGAGACAGTTACCGGGTAGGAATGCTGACGGTAAAGGCATCATTAAACAAGGGAACAGCGTCCACTTGCTCTTAGTTTTTATCTTTTTAATTACAAATTTATAAGATGTGTAAATTGGTAACCTGGATAAACTGAAGTAATTGTGGCACTAATGAATTTTCGGTAGAGTTTATGTATATTACCTGCTTATGCCGTTATATAACTACCAATATATACACACAAATGTTTGAAAACCTTTTGAAAGTATGAAGAGTGAATAATCGGATACTTCACACAGAAAGTGACGCTACGCAGAATTAATGCCCTTTGTTGGCAAAGAAGAATGTTGCTGTTATCGAAAAGGTCAGTTCGAAGACGAGGGTGCAAAAGACACACTCTCTCTCTCTCTCTCTCTCTCTCTCTCTCTCTCTCTCTCTCTCTCTCTCTCTCTCTCTCTCAGGGGAGGAGACGCAAATCCTCTTTTCGTGAACGAGGCAGAGCAAAATTTATTCCAGTTTCTCTCCTGAATTTTGTAGAATCTGGAAGAGCTCTGGTTCTGGAAAGACTACTGCTTTGCACCTGACATCTTATTGGTAAAAGCAACAAAGTAGTTTTCTAGGACAACTCCCCGAATAGGCGAAAAACAGTTGGCATAAAAAAAAAAGGCATTGAAAGTACAAAGAAGTCTTTATTTCTTATTGGTGTGTGAAGTATGGTTGCCGCTGTATGGCAGTGGCGTGATCGGTATGGTCTTGACCTGCCACCTCGGTGACCGCGAGTTCGATTCTCGGACATTCCATTGAGGTGTTAGAGTTGTGTATCTCTGGGGATAGAAGTCACGTAAAGCCGTTGGTCCCGTTGCTGGATAACCCCTGGTTCCATGCAACGTAAAAACACCATAAAAAAAAAAAAAAAAAAAAAGCTGTATGGTTGAAAGTATAGAACTTATTTGGTACCAATCACCACGGTTATTCTGATTTACGAATGAAAAGGAAAAATGGACATTTTTGTCATTTTTGTCAAAACGAATATATCCTGTGACGTGTATATAAACCTCAAGAGAATAAATTTTTATAAGCAGAAGTGAATTAGTCTTTTATGGGAGTCTTTCGACTCAAGTTGATCAGGTGTCATATAAAAGATGTTCCCTGCAGGGTTCGTCAAGTCCTGAGTTATTCAAGTGGAAGTATTTAATTGATAACTCCCAAGTATTTAGTAAAGACTTGACTAGATATAAACTGCCTGCCATTGGCATGTCTGGCCAGGACAGCTGAGCAGTCTGTCACAGATTCATTCGACCCGGGATTGATTCCTTTCCTTTGTATGTACGGGATTATCTCCTTGTTTCAGTTCTCGTCAACTAATTTCACGAGGTTTTGTATATTCTTTCCAGTGATCATTTGCGTACGTAACTGAATACTGCTTTGTTCCGACGGGAATGCGAACCTACGCTTTCATAAGTACTGCTATTAATTAAAAGGGCAGCAGTGATTCTCTTTCGTATAACTGATATTGAATACGTGTTATTGGGCTCTGTATGTTTGTTCATTTGTAAGAGGTGCCAGAGTGTTGAAGCACTTTTTATGTTGTTAGATTTATCGCAGCTGATGTATTATTCAACAAAGCCTCCACGACAACTCTTAAGTATTACTGCTTGGCGCTGTGGTGTTTGGTCTAATCGATTTACTTTTTGCAGCACATCTTAAGGCTATGATGCATCGGATCTCATGATGCTTCCTGACGCTAACTTTGCAACTACTGCATGGCAAGTCAAAGAAAACTAGTGTTTAGTGTATGCTTTTCGTAATTGATTAATTGTTTTTACATTGGAAATAAAGCATAGGGGAATAAATGTTACCCATGCAACCATTTAATAATTGGGTTCAGAATTTAGGCCAGTGTACTTTAAGATAGCATTCCACTAGAGCTTCTACCTGGATAAAGAACGAAGCAACCAATAGTAGCTAAAGGTCATTCAAATACCAAGGACTATATATACATCGCACAGCATCATTTCGGCAGGCAGAGGTTGAACACCCGTTCTTGTCGCTCTCACTCGAGATATTATATTTGTTCCAGGGAGTATGTGAGCGTTTGTCGATGTCGCCATCGTTGTTTTATTTATACGCGCGGACTGCACCACCTGCATGTTAGCTGACGTGTGTATAAATACTTTGTTATATTGTGTGAATTTTATAGTTATATGTGTATAATTGAAGGAGTTTTCCTGTCCTTTCTCTGTGGAGGACTTCCTTACTAAAATAGAATCACATCACCCATCCTAAGCCAGTCACGGGGCTGGAAACTTTCAGTCTCTCGAGAGAGTTCACATAGTCAGGATGTATGTTCCACCTCTCCTGAGGGATGCTTTTGAAAGACGTATCCCTCAGGAGAGGTGGAACTTACATCCTGCCTATGTGAACTCGTAAGAGAGACTGAGTTTCCAGCCCTGTGATTGGCTTATCAACAGCCAATCATGAAAGACATCAGATGCACGGGTGATGTGAATCTACTATAGTATCCTGTGGTCTGACGGAGTCTGTCATTTCCTTGTACATACTTGCTTGAGTTTTTTTACTTTGGGTTTTGTAATAACTTCTACTTTTAATGATCTGAGTACTTATGCTTCATCTCCTTTCTGGTAAGAATCCTTTTCTTGACGTCTACACTTCTGTGGTGTCGGTATGCAGTGCAAATGGAAGTTCTTGTTTTTTATTGACCCCAAATGTAAATGGAAGACGCGTAACGTGTCTGGTCACTTTATAAAGTTGTATGATAGATGATTTGATTTTAGAATGCGGCGAGTGTTAGACTACGTTTCGATATGTATACTTGACATTGATACTTGCTATCCATGCATGTTGATACATGTGAATAATGTAGGTAGAGTGTGCTTACCCGTATCAGTTCGCGTTGCTCTCTCTCTCTCTCTCTCTCATTTTTCCCTCTTGGTGGGAACGCTTGATTGTAGGGTCATTCAATAGCTGTTCGTGTTAGCTTCATAACCTATCAATTAAGTGTTTCTTCTTTGACAGCGGACATAAATGAGTTGTGTCTGAAGTAGATATATATATAAAAAAAGAACACGAAATAAAGATTGAGTCATTAATTGAACAGCTTTGCAGAGCCTCTTTAAGTGACGTAGAATTTTGTTGGTTGTTATTTTCTGATATTTATTCCCCTTTGTGAATTTTTTTGAAAGCCAGCGAGATAGCCCGTAGAAATATCACTGAAGTATCCACGGATGGAAAATAAGAAAGAAAGAGAGGACCATTCTCGTCAAAGGATAGATTCACTATGGCCCCAGAAGAATTATAAGGCAACGCTGGATTGATCACTTTCCTGAGGGAGATAGCTTGCTGAATGAAAATCTAACTATATTAATGTCTATATATATAGGGCCTTCGAAGTAGAATATTTAATAAGGAACTCCAGCGAATGGGAGAGCTTTATTATTAGGAACCGTAAGTTAAAAAGGAGAGGTACCGAAAAAGGTGACCATAAGATGGATAAAATCTGTTTGTAATATCGTTATCGCTTACACGGGAATAAGCCTACAAACTAATTTGTTGTAGTTGTTGGGGTGTTGGGGGGGGGGGGGGGGGGGGTGGGGGGGGGGATGGAAAGCCTAAAAACATCTGAAAATTTTGTTTCGCTTTGAGTCAAAGATCCAGGAATTTTATGATGCGATGTTTATGATTTATTAGAATGAATATGAAGAAAATAAATAATGCGCATGTTGAACAGCACAGAAAAATTATATTAATAAAATATAGCCTACTTATGGTAATTTTCGTTGGTGAAACAACGGGCTCTTCGACCGTAGATTTTAGCGCACGCTCCGAGTAAGCTGGAGGTTGGCTCACGTCTTGTTTTTATTAGTATTTTTCTTGTTAATAGAGTGATTCTGTACCTTACGGTAATATATTATCATTGTGCATGTTAAAATGAACTATATTGTTATTTAATTTTAATACTGCATACACAACTTTTGAAACTTATCGTGGTCGTATTTCGTTTTTACCAGAAACGATCTTTTTAGAAAGGTTACGAACAACCACCCAATGTTTCAACTGAATGCAAACCATCGCTGGGCTCTCGACCTGGAGTGTTGTGCAACTTACCAGAGTTCGGATCAGTGAAGAAAGAAAGGAAAAACGAAAAGGTTGTGCAGTTAAATATTTCGTGACGATTATCTCCAAATGGGTCGAAACAAGGACGCGAAACAATGGAGTTTTGAAGTCGCTGTTACACAAGAGGAAACGAATTACGGAGCGTAATCACTGATATCAAGAAGGTTTTATCTTTCTTCTTGTCAGTTAGTGTTAGTTTGAGAATGAATGAATGCTGTAAGTATTGCATTTTGTTTTATAATGCTGTGTGTTGGTAGGATTTCATATTTTTTGTATGTTCTATCTAAATGATAAGATCCGAGTGGAACTTGCTTGTCCTCCCCTGGTTTGTCCGCCCCGGATGGTGTGGAGTAGGTAAGGGAACCCTAGTGTAGGGGAGATATCCATCCTCCTGCAAACTTGTTTGTCCCTCCCGGGTGGGGATCGGAAGGGTATGGGAGACAGCAGCGCTGTGTTCCAGCGCACGTACCGCGCATCAGCAAGCTTGTTTATAAATTTTCACTAATATTTAAAAGATAGGCTTTGGTAAATCATCACTATAGATATTGTTTATTGTAATGAAAAATATCTTTTTTCTTATTTGAATATATTTCTCTTTAATTTTTTTAGCCTTTGTAGTTTCTATTAGATGTTTGAAATTTATGAATTCTTTCTAATATATTAAACTCTGAATGTATTTCTCAGGGGCCTGAAATTTTTAGATACTTTTTATTTATTTATTGTTATATTATTATGATGTATTTGTTTCACCTTCAATTTAGCTTCACTCACATTAATGTGTTTATTCTGCTGCTCTTTGGTTATTGACGTTTTTCCATCGTTGGCCGCTTGTATGGAGAAAGTGGACCTGTTGGCATCACGGCAAATTAATTAGACATTTTGCAACCCGGTTACTTTTCTTTGGCACTGTTTGTTTTGGCCACTAATTGGTCTGCATAGCGTGTCTGGTATTAGTTAATCATGTTTTCCTATATTTGATCTATAATAAAAAAAAATTGAGGTACATAATTAATGGATCACATATGTATATCAAAATTAATTCTCTGGTTATTTGTTATTTTATTATGCGTCATTATGCAACCAGTATGAATGTGATTATTGTAATTTATGTATCTAAATGATTGTCAGTTTTGAGTGTCGAAATTAGACATTATACATCATAAGGGCCATTGTTAAATGGAATATTTTCATTAACAAGGTGTGGTCCGGCCTCCAGCTTACTTTCCTACTAAACCCCCCCCCCCCCCCCCATAGCAAGAACAACAGCAGCAGCTAGCGTCTCAGTGGTGTTGGCCTGCCGCCACTGTGGCCGCGAGTTCGATTCTCGGCCATTCCATTGAGGAGTCAGAGATGTGTATTTCTGGTGATAGAAGTTCACTCTCGACGTGCTTTGGAAGTCACATAAAGCCGTTGGTCCCGTTGCTGATTAACCACTGGTTCCATGCAACGTAAAAACACCATACAAGCAAGCAAACAAACAACAGTAACAACAAAGTATTTTTTAGGCTTACTCCCCAAGTAAGCAGAAAAGAGGGGAAAATATGAGGGCATGTTTTGTCGTCAAAATAGGTTTTGGTCTGACATGATTTCACGAGGATCATCTTCAGTGCCTCTTAATGTTCAAGAGCTTTTCAAAGGAAAATTCCAGAGGGACGATGAAGTCACTTTTAAGATTAGTTTCAAGTGTGCTTGGCGCTTCTTTGTTTCTTTATCCATTTATAGGTCGGCGCCATCCACCCCCCCCCCCTTACCCCCTCCTCTCTCTCTCTCTCCTCTCTCTCTCTCTTCTCCAGCATTTATTATGATATATATATATATAGATAGATAGATAGATAGATAGATAGATAGATAGATAGATAGATTGGCTGTTGACCGAGTATACTAAAGTATTTTCTAGTCAGTTATATATATTCTCATGGGACTAAACTTTAAGTTTAATATGTTCGTACAGTACTGTATTAACTATTCTCAAAGGAAATCAAGTCTTGGAAGATGTTTCATTTCTGCCTCAGTAACTGAAATCAAAGTTTTTCAAGTACTTGGGCGACAAAACCCCCTCCGACAAAACCCCCATATGACAGAACCCCCACCTACAAAAGCACCCACATATCTTTCAGAAGAAACATATCGAAACTTATTAAAAACAAAAGTTAGCAAAGTTTACAGTTTTAAAATTCTTTATGAAAAAACAAGATTATAAATTCAAAATTCATGGATTTTTATTAAAAACAAGTTAGCAAAGTTCACAGAGTTTTTAAATCCTTCGATAAAAAAATAAGAAAGTCAAAATTTACACATTCTTAAAATATATTACACAGAAGATGTCAATGTTAATCTAGCTTTGTAAAAACCATTGTTAAAATAAATAAAATTAGTAGTCACATATGTAGAATCATCGCATCTTTTGTAGCAAATATTATTATTCGATTATTGGCTTGAGCAATATTATCATGAAGAAGAAAAGGCACAGAATTTTCTTCTCGAGTCATAGTCCACTCTCCTGGAATTTTCTTTGGACTTGTCTTTTAACTGTATATATATTTCCCATGGCAAGTGTTCCTTCTTGATTCACACTCTCCAACGAATCCGCTACAATGAGACCAGTATTTCCTCTAGTTGATTTGGCTTGTTGGTAGAGGGTTGTACGCATTTTTGCTACTTTCACTGATCCTTCATCTCGCTCATGATTATATTACTTGAAATGACATCCGAGATTTCTAAATTTGTTGTTATTTTTCCGTTACATCCAAACGCTGTCATCTAGAACATTCCCATCTCTTCGTAGTAGCACTGGTGGATTTTTTAAGTATACATATAACCTTTGTAGCACAGTTTCTCTCCACCTCTATTATTACGGATGACTTACATGAAGGCCAAACAAATAAAGAAAAGTTTATATGCTCTCAACCTAAAGCTACGTTTTAAGAGAAAGATCTTGTAATCATTGTAAATAGCTACCAAAAGAGAATTATCAATACAAATATTTATAGATAGTTTGCTAGTTAGCAGTTACTAATAAAATAACATCGTGTCCTTATAACCACTGTGAATAACTACCGAATAAGTAATTTGTTTGTTGGGGTTTTGTCGTGTGGAGGTTTTGTCGGTGGGGGTTTTGTCAGGCATTTTATTCAACAGAATCTGTTTAAAAGAGGGTCTTCTTCTTCGAATAATAATAATAATAATAATAATAATAATAATAATAATAATAATAATAATAATAATAATAATAATAATAATAATAATAATAATAATAATAATAATAATAATAATAATAATAATAATAATAATAATGGACGACATCAAGCTGTATGGTAAGAGCATCAAGGAAATAGATACCCTAATCCAGACTGTAAGGATTGTATCTGGGGATATCAGGATGGAGTTTGGAATAGAAAAATGCGCCTTAGTCAACATACAAAAAGGCAAAGTAACGAGAACTGAAGGGATAAAGCTACCAGGATGGGAGCAACATCAAACACATAGATGAGACAGGATACAAATACCTGGGAATAATGGAAGGAGGGGATATAAAACACCAAGAGATGAAGGACACGATCAGGAAAGAATATATGCAGAGACTCAAGGCGATACTCAAGTCAAAACTCAACGCCGGAAATATGATAAAAGCCATAAACACATGGGCAGTGCCAGTAATCAGATACAGCGCAGGAATAGTGGAATGGACGAAGGCAGAACTCCGCACCATAGATCAGAAAACCAGGAAACATATGACAATACACAAAGCACTACACCCAAGAGCAAATACGGACAGACTATACATAACACGAAAGGAAGGAGGGAGAGGACTACTAAGTATAGAGGACTGCGTCAACATCGAAAACAGAGCACTGGGGCAATATTCTGAAAACCAGTGAAGACGAGTGGCTAAAGAGTGCATGGTAAGAAGGACTAATAAAAGTAGACGAAGACCCAGAAATATACAGAGACAGGAGAAAGACAGAAAGAACAGAGGACTGGCACAACAAACCAATGCACGGACAACACATGAGACAGACTAAAGAACTAGCCAGCGATGACAATTGGCAATGGCTAGAGAGGGGAGAGCTAAAGAAGGAAACTGAAGGAATGATAACAGCGGCACAAGATCAGGCCCTAAGAACCAGGTCAGGGTTATGTTCAAAGAACGATAGACGGAAATAACATCTCTCCCATATGTAGGAAGTGCAATACGAAAAAATGAAACCATAAACCACATAGCAAGCGAATGCCCGCCCGGCACTTGCACAGAACCAGTACAAAAAGAGGCATGATTCAGTGGCAAAAGCCCTCCACTGGAGCCTGTGCAAGAAACATCAGCTACCTTGCAGTAATAAGTGGTACGAGCACCAACCTGAAGGAGTGATAGAAAACGATCAGGCAAAGATCCTCTGGGACTATGGTATCAGAACGGATAGGGTGATACGTGCAAACAGACCAGACGTGACGTTGATTGACAAAGTCAAGAAGAAAGTATCACTCATTGATGTCGCAATACCATGGGACACCAGAGTTGAAGAGAAAGAGAGGGAAAAAAATGGATAAGTATCAAGATCTGAAAATAGAAATAAGAAGGATATGGGATATGCCAGTGGAAATCGTACCCATAATCATAGGAGCCACTAGGCACGATCCCAACCAAGATCCCTGAAAAGGAATCTGGCAAAAAACTAGAGGCTGAAGTAGCTCCCTGGCCTCATGCAGAAGAGTGTGATCCTAGAAACGGCGCACATAGTAAGAAAAGTGATGGACTCCTAAGGAGGCAGGATGCAACCCGGAACCCCACACTATAAATACCACCCAGTCGAATTGGAGGACTGTGATAGAGAAAAAAAAAAAAAAAAAAAAAATAAAAAAAAAAAAAAAAAAAAAAAAAAATAATAATAATAATAATAAAAGTGGTACGAGGGCAACACCCAACCTGAGGGAGTGATAGAAAACGACCAGGCAAAGATCCTCTGGGACTATGGTATCAGAACGGATAGGGTGATACGTTCAAATAGACCAGACGTGACGTTGATTGACAAAGTCAAGAAGAAAGTATCACAGAGTTGAAGAGAAAGAAAGGGAAAAAATGGATAAGTATCTAGACCTGAAAATAGAAATAAGAAGGATATGGGATATGCCAGTGGAAATTGTCCCCATAATCATAGGAACACTAGGCACGATCCCAAGATCCCTGAAAAGGAATCTGGAAAAACTAGACGCTGAAGTAGCTCCAGGACTCATGCAGAAGAGTGTGATCCTAGAAACGGCGCACATAGTAAGAAAAGTGATGGACTCCTAAGGAGGCAGGATGCAACCCGGAACCCCACACTATAAATACCACCCAGTCGAATTAGAGGACTGTGATAGAGGGGGAAAAATTATAATAATAATAATAATAATAATTTGGTCCGAGTACAGGTTTTATTAATTTGCATTTCATCTGTGACTTGCAATGTCAACACGTTGACTTTTAAATTAGTCGAATTTTGTAATAGGTTCCATGTTCATTTTGAACTAATTTTCTTTGAAAGTGTACTTAAGTCTTTTATTCTATGCCTTTGCACTGGAGATATTTCGCATGCAATAGTTTTGGTTGTGTATTTTAAATTTAAATAGTAAATTATTTTTATTTTTGTATTGATTGAGCCGTTTGTGAAGTGATCTGCAAATCATTTCGGCAATGAATATACTTTCAAAAAGTACTATGTTCCTTTTTGGTTGAATCTCAGGCCATCGATTAGTGTTGTTGTATAAAACCCGCTTCGCTAGTGCTTCATTTCTTTTGAAGTTAAGTCAGGTGGAGATCGTCAAACATTGGTGATAATTGCGTCTTCAGATTTCCAGTTATGGATGCGAAAAACGTCCAGTCAAAAGCATTTGGAAAATACATCATCCTTAACATACTGTGGAGAGCGCGTCTTACGAGTTGCAGTATTCTAAACCGATTTGTGGATTTTGTGAATAATAATATTCCTCCTCCTCCTCCTCCTCCTCCTGGTCCCGAAATTGTGCGGTCTCTTCTGGCATGCCTCTGGGGGACGCCGCGCCGCCATGTATCGCCGACTCGTCTGAATATTTTAGCATCCTGGTTCTGTGCCTATCCTACAGCTACAACAATATCAAGAGGATAGGCCATTGGCACTTTCCCCTTCGCTCTGGAGCTTCTGCCGGACGCTGCTGCTTTTGCTGCTGCAAGAGGGAGGAAGTCCCCTGCTCTCTCTCTCTCTCTCTCTCTCTCTCTCTCTCTCTCTCTCTCTCTGCCTTTGTTTAAGGCGTCGTTATCACCAGAGGGCGCAAGTGGGGGAATCTATTTTTTTTTTCCCCTTTCGTAAATTGACAGAACTTGTTAAGAGTAGCTGCCCTAACGTTTGGATTTAACTTATGTGGATACTCAAGTTGTCAAGTCTACCTAATTTGGTAAATTATGCTCCCAGACATTTTAATTTTATAGTAATTGTGTTTCCATACTTTAACTTCATTTATTGTTTTGTATTTGTATTCCCTAATGTAGTAAATATTTCCAGAAGCCAGTAGGTAGCCCACAGATTTATCAATAGAATATCCATCGATGAAAAGACATAGAAAACACTTCTGGTCAACAGTTAGAATGGATTAATGATAAAACCAGAAGTGTAATGACAACGTTGGCCTGAACGTTTTTGTTCTTCGGTAATAGGTTTGTAGAGACACCATATGAAATCGCTGGGCGTAAAACACGCAGAAGCCTAAAACAGCGTCAGAGTCCATAGGAAGACAGCAATAAGGTTATGCGAATAAGATTAGACTGCTATAACCACATGCCAAGGAACGTCTATTTACGAGTAAAATCAAAGCTTTTGAATTATAATCTGTAAGACAGAAACTTGGTATATGAAAAAGGTGGTGGGGGGGGGGGGGGTATAAGGGAGTAGTCACTGCAGAGATGATTTTGGGTGACAAAATGTATGTTGATGAAGTATTGTCAGATGAATTAGCGGTAGATAGAGGGGTTGCTATAAGAAAGAATATGGAAGGGAAGACTTACATTGGAATAACAGTAGAAAGTGGAGATTCAAAATATGCGTTTTTTTTTTCACAAGATTTGTGAGGTTGTATAATAGAAGACTTCATATCGGAACAGAGATATCTAATAATGGAAAAAAACCTTCCCTGAATATGAATAAAGTGAGAAGCTAAAAAATGACAAATTAAACAATGCGCAAAGCTGGATCAGATTTGGAAATCAATTAAACTGCAGTTGCATACGAATGCAAGGTCCTACATTAGGACAATCCGTACGGGTTTGAATGTCTGCATTTAAGAGTCTTAGTCGATATAAGAAGAACTACAGGTGTCATCTTGGTCCCTATGGGCACTAGAAGAACTGGAGATGTCATCTTTACTTCAGTGGGCACTAGACGAACTAGAGGTGTCATCTTGACTCCTGTGGGCACTAGAGGAATTGAAGGTGTCATCTTGGTTACTGTGGGCACTAGAGGAATTGGAGGTGTCATCTTGGTTACTGTGGGCACTAGAGGAATTGAAGGTGTCATCTTGGTTACTGTGGGCACTAGAAGAACTGGAGGTGTCATCTTGGTTCCTATGGGCACTAGAGGAATTGGAGGTGTCATCTTGGCTCCTTTTTTTTTTTTTTTTTTATGTTGTTGTTTCTCAGCTGATTGAGCCTTCCTGTGAGCACAGATAAATGCCAAACCTTTACCATACTATACTTGCTAAACGAATTTGAATTGAGAAAAATATATTGTTAAAATATGTTTATTTTACTTTCTCCCAGTATACGTTTCACTTCAGTTCAGACTCCATTTTGTTTCACGTAGTCTCAGTTTTCGAGGAATGATTCCATTTTGTTTTGCTTAGTCTCATATTTCGAGGACAGACTCCATTTTGTTTAGCATAGTCTCAAATTTCAAGGACAGACTATTTTGTTTTGCGTAGTCACAATTTTCGAGGATAGACTCCATTTTGTTTTGCATAGTCTCAAATTTCGAGGATAGACTCCATTTTGTTTTGCGTAGTCTCAAATTTCGAGGATAGACTCCATTTTGTTTTGCGTAGTCTCAAATTTCGAGGATAGACTCCATTTTGTTTTGGGGGGGCTAGTCTCAAAATTTTCGAGGATAGACATTTTGTTTTTGCGTACTCTCAAATTTCGAGGATAGACTCCATTTTGTTTTGCGTAGTCTCAAATTTCGAGTACAGATGCCATTTTGTTTAGATCAGAATCCATGTTGTGCAGCGTAGTTTCAAATTTGATTAATCCTTAATACATTCAGTTTTTGTAAGGAATATTCCTCCTTCTTCAGGTAATGAATCTCCTATATTCGATTTAGACCTTGTTGTTATTTAGTTCAGTCTGCACAAGGAAGTTGCCGGTTCCTTGGCCAGTGTCGCAGGGACGGCGATGAAAGGTTAGGTCGGTCGATTATTGATCAATTGTCAGTCAGTTGCATCGGTCAGTAGACCATCCATGAATTATTGAGTGCGTTTCAGCTCTATACTCTCGGGAAGACGATGAATGTCAAGCTGGATATCAGATATTGGCTCTCACTGGCTGGTTTCGCTGAAGGCAAAACAAATTCATCTGGGAACCGTGCAATAAATAGAGTAGAGGAAATTGCCAACGATATGTTCACTATGTGGCGATCATCATTTGTTCCTTAAAAGTTAAGTCTATCTTCTTCTTCTTCCCAGCTTTATCCTTATTCGGGGTCGCCGTTTCTAATGAGTCTCTTCCATCTACCTCTGTCCCGTGTCATAAAAGTTAAGTCTATGGATCATGTAATCCTTAAAAGTGAAGTCTTTGGATCATGTAATCCTTATTAGTGAAGTCTTTGGATCATGTAATCCTTATTAGTGAAGTAGTTAGATCATGTATTCCTTATAAGGGAAATATTTGGATCATGTAATCTTTAAAAGTGAAATATTTGGATCATGTAATCTTTAAAAGTGAAGTCTTTGGATCATGTATTCCTTATAAGTGAAGTCTTTGGATCAGCATTTATCCCTTAAAAGTGAAGTCTTGGAATCATTTATCCTTCATAAGTGAAGTCTTCGGATCAGCATTTATCCCTTAAAAGTGAAGTCTTGGAATCATTTATCCTTCATAAGTGAAGTCTTCGGATCAGCATTTATCCCTTAAAAGTGAAGTCTTGGAATCATTTATCCTTCATAAGTGAAGTCTTCGGATCATGTATCCCTTAAAAGTGCAGTCTCGGGATCATGTATCCTTTATAAGTAAAGTCTTTGGATCATGTATCCCTTAAAAGTGAAGACTTGAGATCATGTATCCTTTAAGGAAGACTTGAGATCATCTATCCTTTATAAGTGAAGTTTTGGGTTCATGTATCCCTTAAAAGCGAAGCCTTTGAATCATGTATCCCTTAAAAGTGAAGCCTTTGAATCATGTATCCCTTAAAAGTGAAATCTTTTGATCATCATACTAGACTCCTGAAAAGTGAGGTCCTTGGATCATCATTTATTCATTAAAGTGAAGTCTTTGGGTCCTTGGATCATCATTTATCCGTGAAAAGTGAGGTCTTTAGATCATCATTTATCCCTGAAAAGTAATGTCTTTTGATCCTCATTTATCCTTAAAACTTTAGATCTTTGGATCATCAGTTTAGCATAAAAGTGAGGTTTTTGGATCACAATTTATCCCTAAAGAGTGAGGTCAAGTATCAGTATTAAGCGTAGTTCTTTCGATTGGCTTTAAAAAACTCGAGAAACAGTTCACCTATTTAATTTTCTATTCACTAATATTTAATATTCTATTAACTAATAATTGAATGACCAGTCATTGAATGAATATGTTGATAGACAGTCTGGAATTCTGTTAAAAAATTAAGTTTGATTTAGAAAAAAAAAGTATTTTGATATTATGCTATCTGTAGAAGATGTCTCATTCTGAGGGTTGATTATTGACAGCGTTTTGGTTTCAGGTATCTGGTAAAAGTTCTCTCCGTAATTGTCTTAATTAATGACTTAGCTTCGTTGGGCTCTCCGTTGCCCCCAGAAGGCGTTTCCTAATAAGAGCGCTGATTACTGAACTTTCGTTCAATTTCAGTTTTCTTATCAGTGAGTTACCCAAGATCCGTGTTGACTGTAGTAAGGAGTTCCAAAACTTTGCGTTGGTTATCAATTGCCTGCGATATTTGTCTCAATTTATTGCATTTAGTCAGTGAGAGAGAAGCGTTCTTTATTTTTCTGTTACTGTGTTACACTATTCAAGTTTCGGTTCGGGCGGTATTGGTAATTTGTGGTACTCACGATCCTGAGTTATTTATTATCTTATTCCCTGTACTTTCGTGGGTGTTTGGTGTTGTTTTGAATGGCGAATTGTGACTTTGTGGCTGTTTAAGAATAAGAAGAGCCATTCGCACCCAGTCCTAAGTATGGTGGCCGCGAGTTCGATTCTCGGGCATTTCCGTGAGGGGTTAGAGATGTGTATTTCTGGTGATAGAAGTTCATTCGACGTGGTTCGGGAGTCGCGTGAAGCCGATGGTCCCGTTGCTGAATAACCACTTGTTCCATGCAACGTAAAAACACCATACACAAACAAACAAGCAAACAAACAAAGTATGGTGGTAGGTTAGGGCAACTTTTGTCCTTTTCTCGGTGGAGTTTCTTGCAAGATAAAGAATAATTTAGGTCATAGTAAGAGTGATCTTGAATTTTGAATTCAAAGTTTAAACGATTCTAAATTCCCCTAATATAAGTATCGGCAGACTCGTAATGGAGTGGTTACTTGAAGGTTATATTGCATGATATAAATTTAATGGCAACACCAGCAGCGTGTTTATGGTCATCACAAACCTGGCTGCGCGATATAATTACAATAGGAAGTCTCGTATCTGGATAATAAGCTTAGTATCACGATACGGTTGTCGTCAGCGCGAAGATAATATGAAGGTGTACTCGTCTTTGTCTACGAAGTTGGACAAGCTTATGTTTTCATAATTTTCTGTGCGTGTGGGTGTCATCAGGCTGAGTTTACAACAGTTGAAAAGAGTGTACTCAAACTTGCTAGGTATAATCGGCACGTGACCTTCTGGATACAATTATTTAAAAAGAGGCACGCTTCTTCTGAGTGCCATATTTTACGTAGTAGTGCAAGCATGGAAATATAAAGCAGAAAACGTGATGAGATGGTTAGAACTCGCCTAGTGGACGTGCCATACCAGGTACATTACCATCACCGGACTAGTATCAACATAAAATTGGTAGTAAGATCCAGTGAGAACTATAAGCTTTCAAATAAGATGAGATTGTAATTATACTTAGTACCAGAATATCGTTGTTTTTTGTAGTCGCGGTATTGTGCTGCAGTTGATTATTATTATTATTATTATTATTATTATTATTATTATTATTATTATTATTATTATTATTATTATTGGAGAAGCAAATCCACAGTTATGTAAATGTACATATATGTGAAATGTACATATATTTAAATATATGTACATTTACATAACTGTGGATTTGCTTCTCCATTTGAAGACTCGTGCTACTATGAGTATATTTTAATTATTTAATATGATTATTATTGATTATTATGATTATTATTATTATTTATTATTATTTTATTATTATTATTATTTTTTTATTATTATTATCATCATCACCATCCAGTAGATAAAACCTGTTCATATGGAACACGCTCACAGGGCCATTAACTTAAAAAATTCAAGCTTGCAAAGAAAATGGTGCTCGTTAGGAAGAATGTAAGAGGAAGTAAAGGGAAATATAGAAAGAAGAGATAAAAGTGTATTAAAAGGCAAGAAAAGTATTAGGGTGGTAATGCATTGCATTTTCGCTTTCGAACATCTGAAGAAGTTCCATCTCCACAGTCCAACAGTGTGAGGAGGAATATTAAAGGTCCTCTGGAACTCCTGATAAGTTCGACAGCGAGTCCCATTTACTGCATACTGGTGCCAGCTGTTCTGCGAATCTAGTCGCTCTCGGCAGATAAGGAGGATCAGGGATCAATTATGAATCGATGAAAGATCTGAAAGATCTCTGCTGATATACGACTTATGAAAAAGTGACGAACAAGAGACACCATCAGTCGGTGGTCCACGTCATAAATGCTACTATTAAGATACAGGAGCCTACCACCAACAGCCATTCTATCTAAACACAGATGAATGTCTGGCATAAGCAGTTTTCCAGTAAAGGAAAGACAGTAGAAAAATGAAATCACCATATGAAGCTTAATGGCATTTGGTTTTCGCACACTTTCATCAAACGATTTTAATTGTAAAGATGAATGTAAGAGAATTTTAACGGAATAAATAATCACGTAGAGTAGGACTGGAAAAACAAACAGAATATACCTTAACACAAGGACTTTATATTCTCTCTATCTCTCTTTTTTTCACAATTATCGGGGGCCTTGGGTTGTCTTAATGAAGTTTGATTTTTTCCACTTCTACTATTTTTTTTTTTCTTGGAAATCTTTCTGGATTTATCGGACAGATTTCCCTGCCGAGATATCTAATTATTGTTTTCACTTTTTGTATTGAGAGAGAGAGAGAGAGAGAGAGAGAGAGAGAGAGAGAGAGAGAGAGAGAGAGAGAGAGAGCAAGCTTCTCCTGTGAAGGATATGCTGTGAATATTTTTCCAATGACAATTTTCACATATATTTTTATTAATTTCGAATTCTTCATCATTACGTATATTGATGTTAAGAGATTTGGTTATAAATGTACTCAAATTTGTTGATAGGTTTTTATGTGATCTGTGAACACCAACCCATTTTTAGCTCAGTGATGTGAACGCTTCTAAATAAAAATAAAAAAAAAAAAATGTCTTGAGATTGAAGTGTGAGTAAAGATCGCTCGGGTTCCCATTGAAATCTCATTTATCGGAGTTTCAAGTTGACTCAGTGACTCATGTTGCCGATATACCGGAGTCAGTCGAACTGACGAACCTCCTGCCGATGTTTACCTGCAGCATTTCATCTAGTTAGTTTGCGAACGCTTTGTCGATTGTTGCTTCTGTTAATGAGATAAATAACGCATTGCCACTTTGGTAATAGAACGGGAAATGGGAGGGTTAACTCTTTGATACGTTAATGATGACGTCAGTATATTTTACCGTCCCCCGCTGGATTATCGACGAGTGAAATCTGGGATTTATAGGTGTCGTGATTGATGGATATTAATTGGTACCGCTGTCGATGTTTGCGTATGATGTATTGATTGACGCCAGAGGTGTTTTTCAGAAGGATTCGGACCGGTTCGGAAACGTCTTCGCTGTGGTCTTACCTGGTCGATGAGCTTTTTTTTTCTAATTTAATAGCACTTTATTTTAAGTGACAAGTTTGTAAGTTTGATTTCATGGCAACAACTTCGAACTAATTTGTCCAAGAACTGATATTTTCAGGGAAGGTTCAATTTCATTCTGAACGTGGTCCAAGTATTCACTATTTTTTTTTTTTTTTATTGAAAAACATAGTAGGTGAGAAGGCTATCTTGTTAATGATTCATCATTTTCCTAGTCGTAAATGACTTCTTAGATAAGGATAGCTGAGTTTTGGCGATAATATGCTAACTATCTTCAGAGCTGGTCCTCCCTTCTTATATAAGGGACGTTAGTCTCCTCCCCCCCCCCCCCTCCTCCTCCTTTCTCTCTCCAATAGAGTGAGGGTACACAGGGGAAGCATATTCCCGAACAGTAACCAAGTACTGGGTCCTCCCCCCCCACCCCAAAATATAAATAATAAAAAAAACGGGACGCCATATCTTAAAAGCTATCGACTAATATCTCCTGGTAGTCATTATCTTCATGATATTTAGTCTTTTATTTATGCTTTTACGGTAATCCCCAACGGCCTTGTACTAAACCTGGTTAAAACCCTTAGGGGATCATTATCCTGGGCGTTTCTCTTTAGCGTAGTCCCTTGTATTTCCAAACCTTACATAAAAAAAAAAGCAACTTCTTGCGTGTTACAGACGTGGTAATAAGAAATATTGCGTGGCCCATCCCGATGAACGTAGCTTAAGATTTCCGGGCCGGGGTCTAGACATTCACAGGGTGTAGGGTCTCTCTCTCTCTCTCTCTCTCTCTCTCTCTCTCTCTCTCTCTCTCGCTCACACCACACTGTAAGCTATTTATTAACTTAATTATCGTAGACAATTAAGTAAAAATAACTCTTAACTGTAATTTGTAATTTATGTGTGAATAAGCTAAGATTCCGGATTAGCTGTCATTCTATTTTATATGGCTTCTATTTTTTTTTATCTCTTTACTTTTCCCGACATTGGCCCTTAGTAATTTTGCATGGGCGAATTGGAACTTGGAGATTGGAAACAAGTCGTATGGACATGGGGGTAGTGCCGTAGGTTCACTTCACGTGGTGCACTGTTGGCATTACTAAAGGTGTTTATATCCTTTTTTCGGTTCCTAGCTACTTCTGTTTCAGCTTCCTTTCTTCTGTCTTCTGTTCAGCACTTTAACTTGCCCTTGTGGGGAGGGGGGGGGGGGTGCAAACAGTGGACCTCATGCGGTGCACAGTAGGCATTACCTAAGGCTCTTTGCAGCGTGCCTTCGGCCCCTAGCTGCAACCACTTTCGTTCCTTTTATTGTACCTCCTTTCATATCCTCTTTCTTCCATCTGACTTTCCACCCTCTCCTAAAACTTTATTCATATTGCAACTTCGATGTTTTCCTCCTGTTACGCCTTTCAAACCTTTTACTGTCAATTTCCATTTCAGCGCTGAATGACCTCATAGGTCCCAGTGCTTGGCCTTTGGAGTAATTCTTTATTAAACTGAAATTCAAACTCAACACTTCTAACTGTTCCTAATTAGTGAATTTTTTTTTTTTTAACAGTTCCACCGTCAGCTCCTTCCTTGTACTTCATTTTCTTTATAGTTTGGCTCTTGCATCGTGCTGTGCTACCACTCTTAAATGTCCCAGTGATTGGGATGACGTTCATTTCATTACTTGAACCAGATCAACTACAGCGCCATCTGCATCTCATTACTGGTAAATGTAGCTAATAGAACAAGTGACGACGCTCCAGTTGAGCATAAGTTACCAATAGATTGCGCTCAGGTTTCTGTGAGCGCAATCTATTGGTCAGGAGAATTCATTTTTTTTAACGTTTTGTAAAAGCAAAGAAACAAAAGACTGCACACGTACAATTCTTTCCCAGGGTAATTAATGCAGTATTGGCGCTGGGTTTTAAGGGCCGGCTTGGAAAAAAATGAATGGTTCAA